>NC_051154.1:198412808-198712808 GCF_013339745.2 Dermacentor silvarum | reverse complement strand
AACTATAAGTCTATCTTTGGCTGGAGTCCAACTTAGATGCGGTAGAAAGAGTCATTTGAGATGGTAGAATATTAGATTCTTTCGAACGTCAGCTATGTACATTGGGTACTTTTGTCGACTACTCAAAGGCCTCCGACTCCATAAATCATACTACCCTACTAGAAAAGTTGAACTATTATGGCTTTCGAGGCGTTTTTCTGAAATTAATGGAACCATATCTTCAACACCACATGCAACAAGTAGTTATAAACAGTCACACGTCTGATTTGAAACCACTTGACGCAGGAGTACCACAGGGAAGTATTTTGGGGCCCTTGCTTTTTTGTATGTATATTAATGATTTGGTGAGCATTGATAATGACGTAAAATTTATTGTATATGCAGACGACACTACAATTCTATTAACCGCAAAAGATGCTGAACATATCATGATTAAAGCCAACAGGGTTCTGTTAAAATTATCCTCTTGGAGTATCGCGAACTCGTTAACAATAAATGTTAATAAAACAAACGCTGTACTTTTTAGGCCAAAAAATCGAAACATTGATACTCGTACCACTCTACAGCTTAATAACTCCATTTTGCCAATTGTTCCTTCTTTTAAGTGTCTTGGCGTCGTATTTGAGCAACATTTGTCGTGGAATGCTCACGTGGAAATGCTAATGGGTTAAGCTCTCTCGGGTGACTGGAATACTATGCAAATTGCGTTTTTTCCTTCCAGAAAGTATTAAACTTCTTCTGTACAAATCACTGTTCTTATCATACATAGAACTATTGTAATCTTGTCTGGGGCACTACAACGTTTTCTAATATCAATACACTGCATAGAATGCAGAAAAAGGCCGTACGTTGTATCCTAGACGTTCCTTACTTAACGCCAACTAGTGCTCTATTTGAAAAGCTGAATTTGCTACCTATGCCCAACATTTACGAAAACATGTTAATACGAAGCTATACAACCAGTATTAAAAAAAGCAACGACACCCTAAAACGTATATCTAACTTGGTACCAAAACATAAAACGGTCAATACAAGGAGCTCGGAAATGTGGGAATTACCGAGGCCAAGAACAAATTACACCTATCAAATGCTTCGTTTTCGACTACCTTACCATTTAAACAAGGCAAACATAACATAATGCTTTATTTTTTTTAATGCTAGTATAAAGATGTATCTAAATGCAAGTGTGTATGCAAACGTTCTTTCTTTGATGCGGTGTATTTCCTGTATAATAATTATTTTTGTTTTGCCTTTGTACTATGTGTATCACGACCTTTTTTATATAAAGCTGTATAAACTATTACATACATTGTGTCCCATAAAAGCTTTTATAAAGGTTTTGGATAAAGCTTGTGTATATAGTGTTGCATGTTTTTGACTGTTGTTAAGTTTCTGTTTATCGTTTTTGTGATGTATTTTGCAAGTACTAGCTGTACTTCTAAAAAAAATTACTCAATATGTATGTCATATGATTTGCTTTATGTGCTTTATTTCCTCATGGTAATACTGATAATGGCTTCACAGTTATTAGTGTGGACATTCACCTTTTCTATTTTCTTGTGTTAGACTGTGTTTATCCTTTGTTGTTTTGTTGCTGCCTTTAAAACGGGGCCATGGACCACGTCAAGCCTTGCTGGCTTTTTGTCCACGGTCCTCAACATCTGCTGTATGCTGGAATAAATTTTGATTTGATTTGATTTGATTTGAAGCGACGAGGCGAAATGCACGCTTAAATCTGGGTCCCTTTCTGGCCATCGTGTGGTGGTGATCAGGCAAATGCAGCTATCCGAACCTTATTAAAGGTTCATCAATGACACTTTTATTAGGTTTGTATAGCTGTTATAATGACCATCGTCTCTGAATTCAGAGACGAGGACCTCCACCTGCAATCACATCAGGAAGGCGACTTTGTCCGCCGCACCGCAGCCAGCTCACAACAGGGCATTAGCGGCCTAGGTGCCTTCAAAAGCACGTTGTAGCTAAAACTTATGGTGAAATAAAAATGAAAATTGTGTTAAAAGCTCGTACTACTCAGTAAATAACAGCGACTATGACACTACTGAGAGTGCAGGACAGCAATGTGCACACTAAATTCCAAGACCACTTCGGCGATGTGCTGGTTTTTGAAAGAATATCAAAGGCCTAAATAATCACGACGCTCAGTAATATGCTTATAAGGGCCTCTTAGGTTACCTTGCCAAAAATTTACATCGAATATCTTGCTGAGTCTTGATATAAACTGACCCAAGAAAAGGGGGTTTTGAATAACGGAGAAGAACGTGATTATTGTGCCACGATGTTGATTTCATGTTTGCTTTGTTGTCTTGCATACTATACTTATATTTCGTGCGGCAACAACAATAAAATCGTTGAAGGACAAAGCCACATTTGTGTTTTATCTTCGTCTCATATAAGCAAATCCGGGGCTTTCAGCCCCAGATTTGCATATATCTAGCTATAGCTAGCTCTAACCTAGCTATAACCTAGCTGATTGGCCTAGAATTGTCATGGGCGATTACAATACGAGTAAACGTCATACAATGACTCGCCGTTGGAATTCCCGGCACGCTCATTTTTGTTCTACCTGCCTCTGAACCAATGCAAAATTTTGCGCTTTTGTACAAAAATACAAACACTCGCTACCTGCAAGAAAAACAGTCAGTGCTGGATGAATGACGGAGGATTATATTACAATTTGTACGACGAGATGAACGTCTTACATCGTCCTGCGAAGTTTTACTTGGTGAAGAGAATATCTCCCTCTTACATAATTTCCATACCGACAGGCTATGCACGTTTATTATGAAAACAGCGGAACGCACGTCAGTTCTTTGTTGATGGAACTGGAAGCAACGGTACTTATTCGTAACAATATTTATTTATACATATTGCGTTCATAGATATAGGGGTGAATTCACAAAGCAGTTCGTTCGTGACCGTTCTTTGCCCTTGGCCGTGTGCTTCCTCTAATAATATTTCTGACACCACGAATGACTGACATCTGCTCTTAAGACTAGTTCTAGCGTATGAACGTTTTTTTGCGAATAAGGGCCGAGATGAGTCAGGTTGTTACTTGAATTTGCGCTTGTCCTTTATACACGTAAATGCAGAACAGGTGTATCGTTATGAGTATGTGCTTAGCATAGCTTTAGTATGTACCCGGGGCCATCTGAAATATTCTTACAGAAATATTTGGGGAACACAGCTATTCTTTCATTAGGCAATCACGGAATTCATTTCAATCAAATGTATTACCTACAAAGAAAAACTTTAGCTGATAGTGAACGATGATCGCCAATTGCTGGTATAGGCGCTTCTAGAGCGTTTTAGTTTTCTTAAACGTACCTAACTTTTCTTCAATACAGATTTATTGGCTTCTTTATTAAATAGCCGAAAACTTTACCAAATATCAATATATACAATGTAATATGTCAACGTTTTGAAAATGCCGTTCTATGAGTGTGTTGAATTTGTTTTATGGTGTCAATTTTTACATAATTATGTTGTTTGATCTACATGCCTTAACTGAAGGGATGTCCTGAAACAGCGTTGTGCTGATAGAGTTGTGAAATAAATAAAAAATGTTAAATATAAAATAAAGCAGCATAGTGTCTCTGAGTTTATAACTCCCCAACCTTAACATATTTGTAGTTGCGGAAACTATTACAAATAGAAGATTAAAAGTGGACTAATTCGTCTTTAAAACACAGCAGCACTTTGTGAGCGTAACTTTAAATTAGCACAAATGCCGAGACTTAAATGTTGAATACATGCACATTGTAACCTATGTTTGAATTGATCAGTTTAAGGCCTCTTTCAGTAGCGATATATAATTTTGTTATATAACATTTCAGAGCTAGCCGTTACAATTTTTTGAAGGTGGCCATTTTTCAGGTCCTGCAGAATGTTTTTACAATCTCGGTATGAGGAGATATTGATGCCGCCTACAGGCGACGTATCCTTCAACAGAGATAATAAAAAAAGATACATATAAAGCCATCAAAGCAGCCATTGACAACACATTTTGAAACAATTTTCTGAATGCCGCAGAAGCCACAGACACCTTTCAGCAGCAACGTTTTTCAATTTACGGGCGTTCTTTCATTTAGTGGATTTCTTCGTATCTATCAATAGTTCGAAATTGTGCCATCATCATGCACGCGCTTGCAAGTGTGCTCTGGTGAGTTGCAAGGCAGTGTGTCGAGCCCTTTTCCTGCAAGCGCGACGTTCAACCCAGCGTTGAGGAGAGCCCGCTAACTAGACAAGTCCCTGCACCCGACCAGTGGCACTTGTGACGCAAGTGAGCTAGCCACAGCGCACCTTAGGTTCTGGCCTATCCACATTGCGAAACAGCTGCCTTGCTGGGCTACGGAACTCAGTTGTTACATTGAACGACCGGATCTTTTCAAGAGGGACCTCTGCCCACCGCAAAGCCATATATACCTCAGGTTGCTGCTTTAACTTTCCACGAATAAAACAATAGGTTTAATTTTAGGCACCCCACTCGAAGCCCCATGGGAATTGCCTTTCATTATAGTTATTTTAATGGTTTTTTTTTCAAATAAAGGTTTTCGTTTCTCTCTCTCTCCTACTGCTATATTAGTACAGGTACCTTCCGCGGTGACTTAGCGGCCATGGCGTTGGGCTGCTAAGCACGAGGTCGCGGGATAAATTCCCGGCCGCGGAAGTCGCATTTCGATGGGGGCGAAATGCAAAAACGCCTGTGTCCCTTGCATTGGGGGCATGCTAAAGATCCCCTGGTGGTTAAAATTAAGCCGGAGTCCCCCACTACGGCGTGCCTCATAATCAAATTGTGGTGTTGGCACGTAAAACCCCATTATTAAATTTTCGTACAGCTCTTGCGTATTTGCTTTTTGCCCGTTTCAGATTCAGCTTTAAGCATACATCGATCAACCCTGCATGTGATCGTGAGATATGACTCTATCAGAAGCATGCGCTACGCTTCAGAAAGAGGGGAATGCTACCTTCATATCTTCTTTATGCTACAATGTCTAGACACATGGTGTCGATATACTTGCGTAGTTACAAACGCTAGCGATTTGTAATTTACTTTTACCCATCGTATACTGACGTCGCGTATCCCGCCCGTCAGCAGGACTGATATTAATTATGAATAGTGCAACAATTTCCGGACTGTTATCAATTATGACTTACACCCCGACCTTTGATTTGAAGAAAAGCTCGACCTCTAACTTCTACCACATCAAATTTATCAGCGGTAAGACGAGAAACACATATCCGAAATCGATGAACCCTTTCTCTGCAACACAAGTACAAAATCGAATACTAGATTAGTTCAGTACGCTCGAGCCCCAATAAAGTGGACGTATTTTGGTATTCCCACGTGGATTTGCACCGTTACCTTTTTGTTATTGAGTTTCATACATTTTGGTTTTCCGAATTCCTAGGAAAGAAAGTCACGCGCTATATTTAGTCATGAATCACGGAGAAATCAATTTTAATCTTGATGTCACTCCATATTTTCGATATCATTACTAGATTCGGATGATGACGGTGCCTCAACTCCCATTTGAAACGGGGTGGTGGAATGGACCACCACCACTCCAGCATACTAAAGAAGTTCTTATAAAATTCCAACGTCACTATATATGTTCTCATTTACATTTTATTCAGTCTATAATAAGCGCATGATTACACTATCCTGCGGGGATATACCATTCTACTGCGCTAAGCGGTTATGTCCTATGTACCGGGGTATCCCGTAGCATCATGGTCTCTTGAACATACACTCGATGCACTCGAAAAGGAAAATACAGTAAAAAAAGAAACAAAATCTCGAACTTAGGCGAGTTCTAATTGAGAACCTACGGCTCTGAAGTGGGTGCTATGCGACTAATGCATAAGCGCT
Organism: Dermacentor silvarum; assembly: GCF_013339745.2. Lineage (NCBI taxonomy): Eukaryota > Metazoa > Arthropoda > Arachnida > Ixodida > Ixodidae > Dermacentor > Dermacentor silvarum. The sequence continues at coordinate 198,706,918 of NC_051154.1, read as the reverse complement.
TTGTGTTGCTTCGTAGTATTTATTAGGAATATATTCGGGGCGTTTTACGCCTGCTCGCACATCTTGCTGCAGCAAAGCAAACGGAACAATTCTGGTCAAAATCCTGTTGTTTTAATGCTACACGAGGTCGACTGTGTAGCAGTTGTTACCCAACTATTCATGAGAGAAAAAAATGGCTCTTGTAAACCTAGTTATCATGAGCGAAAGGCCTGTTTGGCTTGGTTTTGCAAAGGCTATGCCCACAGGCTTTCATTAATGCACGCTTCCGCGCTTGGTAAGCTTCTCTATGAGGTGCTAATCTTTCCTCCCTTTGCTCCGGTGTTTCAGCAGCCAACTTTGCCTTTACTCGAGATTTCGCAGCCTGCCGTCTAGCTATATCTACTGGATGGTTGGATTCAGCCTGTCGCTTGCGCTGAAGCGCAAGGACAGACGTCTCAGCCGGCGCGCCATCCATGGCGAGGCTGAGAGATGCAGCGCCGGCAAAGCAGCCGGTAAACCTTCGTCATTTCACGTGGTACCGCAGCGGCGACGCCTCTCCACAGCAGATCACGTGGCTTGACGTCACACCTGCCACACTTGTGCTCTGGCGGCTCGCGCTCAGGCGGCTCAAGGTCATTGCGACGTGATGAATGACCTTGCGAGACATGGCGTAGTAGAGCTTTCGCTCTAATATATAGCATTAAAACTCCTGACGTTCTTTACTTTTAATAGTTATAGCTTGGGAAATATCTACAAACACTCCACAGCTACCTTGGTTCTCCACAAGAAAAACAGAAAGTTACCTATCAAGAAAGGGGTCAGGCAAGGAAACACAATCTCTCCAATGCTATTCACTGCATGCTTAGACGAAGTACTCAAGCTATTAGACTGGAAAGGCTTAAGAGTGAGGATCAACGGCGAATAGCTCAGCAGCCTTCCCTTTACAGATGACATTGTCCTTTTCAGCAACACTTGGCACGAATTACAACAAATGATTGCGGACCTTAACCGAGAAAGTGCAAAGGTGGGGTTGAAGATTATTATGCAGAAGGCAACGCCTGGCAAGGAAACAAGAATTCAGGATCGCCAGTCAGCCTCTAGAGTCTGCAAAGGAGTATTTTTACCTATGTCAATTACTCACAGATGTCAATTACTCACAGGGGACCCTGATCATGAGAAGGAAACTTGCAGAAGAATAAAAATGGGTTGGAGTGCATACGACGACATACATTACCAAATCCTTACTGGGAGCGTACCACTGTCGTTGAAAAGTGTACAATCATGGCACTCTACCATTGCTATCATATGGGGCAGAAACTTAGAGGTTAACAAAGCTCGAGAACAAGTTAAGAAACGCACAAAGAGCGATGGAACGAAAAATGTTAGGCGTAACGTTAAGAGACAGGAAGAGAGCAGTGTAGATCAGAGAGCAAACGGGGATATAGCCGATATTCTAGTTGACATTAGGAGAAAGAAATGCAGCTGGGCAGGCCATGTAATGCGTAGGGTAGATAACCGGTGGACCCTTCAAGTTACCGAATGGGTGCCAAGGAAAGAAAATGGCAGTCGAGGACGGCATAAAATTAAATGGGGTGATGAAATTAGGAAATCTGCAGGCGCAAGTTGTAATCTGCTAGCGCAAGACAAGCGTTATTGGAGATCGCAGGCAGAGGCCTTCGTCCAGCAGTGGACATAAAAAAAAATTAGGACATAAAAATAGGCTGATAATGATGATGATGATGATGATGATGATGACCAATATTTATATTATGCCCTGAGGGAATATTAAACAATAAACAGCGCGCCTCGGCATCTTCTCCCATCCAGACGTCACTGTATCCCATACAGTCCTCACCCCCTCACCCTCCTTTCATATGAAGGACCGGAGAACCATAAATTTCTCTATGTCACCGATAACCCGTACCGCCCCTTAAGATGAATTTGGCCGCCTTCCTGGTCATTAATTGACAACAGTTACTGAGTAGTGCGCAGTGACGTTCAAGTGAAGAGCTATCTTACGTGAACATTCGTTCGGTTGCATAACTGGGGTTGCTAGGTATGTGAATGGGTACACTGCAGTGGGTGGAACTGTTTAGCGCAGTCATTAACTCGGGTCTGAGTGTCTGTCTTTTTTTTCGCTATCTTCATAACACTATCAGCTAACGCTCATTACTATGTTCATAAAACAGTCAGAAAATCATACGCAAAGTTATGCAGGGTGTCCCAGCTAACGTTAGACAAGCTGTTGAAGAAAACTGGTCAAAAACGTACCAAAGCAAATGAAGGAAAGAGTGGAGAAGGAAAGGCAGGGAGGTTAACCAGTTTAGCTCCAACCGGTTCGCTACCCTGCACATGGGAGCGGGATGGGGGAGAATGAAAGATGGGGAGGAGAGAGCAAATATTCCCAACAGGATGTAGCATGTGCCTGCTGCAACAAAAATGCGGAGACGACTAAGCACATCCTAATGGAATGCGAAGGTATTCATCCAGCGAGACCATTAGGTAACGTCCACCTTCCAGAAGTGCTGGAATTGAAAGCGGATGGAACCACTAACTAGTCAGCAGCCGAGGTAAGCAAGAGACGCTTAGAGTATTGGTAAGAAAAAAGTAGGGAAGAGATTGACAGGACCGCATCTGTGACCGGCATAGATAACTGTACAAGGTAGATATGGAGGTTTTAAGAAACAGCGGAAAGATTAAGGAGTGATAGGAAAAATGCTAGATAAATGAGCATGTATAGATTACCTGTTTAGCTCAAGCAAGCTAGGCGACTATTTGTCACAGCCCAGTTTCAAAAGGGATGCCAATCAAATCATCATCATGATCATCAACAGCTAACGAAGGCAGAAAAAGATGAGAGTATTTTGGAAAGCCACGAAGAAGAAAGGAGGGGACAACAACAACAACAAGGACTGGAATGAAGGCAGAGCGCACAGTCCAATGCAGAGCACAGTGCATTTTATCGCTAGGACATTAGTTGGCCGCGCGAAATGCATTGCAAGACAGGAGAGTCGGCGCTCTTTTTTCACCTTACTCCGTGGTCCTGCTTGCCTCAGATATGAACGGCCGCAACTTAACGATACGTTGTACACTATACCAGTGCGACGATGAACATACTTGTTATGCGCCCTCATTTATAGCACATGTCAACTTTCAGTTTCCTTTGAGCTGGTCTTTCCAACCCTGCGTGTACTGTGGCGCAGATTTTACCTAGCTTATTCTCTGCCGCAAAAAAAAAAAAATCAACGCCGTGCCTCGAGTTTAGTTTCATCAAGTGGTGTGAAGGACGATATGAACTTATTGAATGGTAGCTACCACACGCCACGATAGCTTAGTGGTTATGGCTTTGCGCTGCTGAGCTCGAGTTCGCGGTTAGATCTCGGCCGCGGCGGCCTTAATGCAGAAGTGTTCGCGTTGTGTGTACGCTTTCTTATCTCCTTTTCTATCTCCTGCCTGCATCATTTTGCTCTGGTTCTAATCAAAACGGTGGAGATTTTGCGATGAATGATATAGCTGTAACGGTGAAGAGCCTTTACAACGAATCGAGAATAGCGAGTGTCCATTATGTACACCGCCAAGCTATACGATATAACTAGCATCACCTGCAAAGGTGATCGACGTCCACGAAAAACAATGTGCGTGTAAATGCAGGCGTGTAAATGCGCCTAAGATACAAGGACGAAAGAAATGACAAGAGACACGTAGCGCATTACGTGTGTCTTGTCCTTTCTTTCGTCATTATATCTTAGGCGCATTTACACGCCTGCATTGCTCTTTATGTTGTTTGATATTTTGGGATCCACGGATGGTGGGTAGTACGTGCGTGTGTGCGAGTGGGCGCGCGTGCTCGTGCGCGTTCAGGAGCGGAGGGGGTGGCGCTCCTTTTGGCCGCGCCGATCACGATCCCCACCGCTGGCTCCACGGTTCACCCTCATCCTCTATCTCCGCCACTGGCCCATGACGTCATGCTCTGCCCTTTTGCACCGCACCTACCAATCACCGGCTCTCTTTCAGGCAGGCCGGCACCGACCACACTCTCCCTCGTTATCCAGCTACACTATATAAAAGATGATCACAATATATTCAGTCAGACTGAAGTCGCTAATAAATAAACGGAGGTAGGTTGTTTTACACTGCATACAGGATTGATTGATTGATTGATTGATTGATTGATTGATTGATTGATTGATTGATTGATTGATTTTTTGTGGGGTTTAACGTCCCAAACCAACACTGGGTCTATGGGAGACGTCGTAAAGGATAACTGCGGAATAATTTTAACCATCTGGGGTTTTTTTTAACGTGAACTTAAATCTAACGAACGAGAGTTTTAATACGATTAGCATTCTTTGGGAACCTCACCCAGTTTTCGGTATGTCTGTTTGTATGTCTGTCCGCGGCTAACCTCCTTCACACCAATTTGACTCACTGGGTAATCCATGGTCTAATGGGTAGTGCATTGGGCTGCTGTGCTGAGGGGACCACGTACAAAAACCAACCGTCGGACAAACTTGGGTCACTAGATATGAGACACTGCGTACGTGCCACGCTTAGATGAGAAAAAAAAAACTTCGAAACTTATCCGGTGCTCGGCGGCGCTAATAGACACCTCCTCCTAAAATGTGTGTACATATGCGTATATAAATAAAATGTATATACTATATTTAAATGTATGTGCTAAGAAAACGTATATCGAGAAAATGAATACGTCGAGCTCTTTAATAACGACACTGCACTTGTACGGATCACAACTCTGCATTTCTCTCGTTACCTTCACTATCGTAAGATATAAAACATATCATCCCTAATTACACACCGATCATAGGAAATATTGATAATCGCAATTTTGTCACCAATCATTTTAAAAGAACAAATCATTGCAATTTTTTAGATTAAGCCCCCACCTAAATGCGGTCGCCGCGGCCATGAATCGAACCTGCGACCTCGGGCTCAGCAGCATAACGTCATAGCCACTGAGCCACTGCAATGGATAAAGCTAAAGGATCGTGCGCGCAGAATTTTTTGCCTGTCGATACCCGCAATTTCGTATGTCGATGCCGGCCATTTGTTGTATATTAAACTATGTGTTCTAAACACTACAAGCGGGAATGAGTCATCGGTAATTTTTAATCTGGCGTAAGCAGGATGTTTATTCTGGTATCAATAAAATCTCCGAGGTGTCATACGCCCGCCGATCCACTTGCGTTCTCTGAAAAGCAAGCCTTACGCCACAGCACATTTAAGCTGTGTGGCAAAGTCCGCACAGTTCGGCACTCTGTTTCTTGCTTCTTTGGTTGCCACTGAAGAGTGAGTGTGAGACCCCGACTATACTTCGTGCATTAAGATACAACAAGGAAATGCAATCAGCTACTCCTTGTCGTCAGCCCAAAACGCGGCAACGCGCCTTGGCGCCCCACATGTTGTCTCCTAGCTTCCGCTCCGTCTTCCTACGAATCGCATTGGCTTCCTTCGCATTTGCTCCTAAATTGCACTGCGTCCCTGCTGTCTCATTATTATTCACCCTTTTAAATCCCGAATATTCCACTTGCCGAAGCTCAAGGAAGCAGTTGTTTTCTTTGTTTTCTTTCTCTCCTATCAACTATCTCTATGCATGACCTCCAGAGACAAGGACGAAATGTTCAAAGCAGTTGGGAAAGCAGGCTAATTAAACGTGAGGCTGGAATGCTAGCGATATCAGTGCCAATTTAATAGTTTTAACTAACCAAAGTTAATATTTCACCGTGATTAGTTTTGAGTGTAATGCCAACGCTAATTTTGAAGCCATGCTGGCTTCGTTAAAGGGCTTTACCGACTGTTCGGAACATACGGGTGAATTAGCCGTGGTCTGCTGCACACAGTAAAAATCTTGCACCCTTAAGGGAGCTCTTTCGTCTCATGGCTATAATCTCTGCCCTTTAAGCTATAAACAAAATTTACTGCACATGACAGCGAGCTAAAACTAGACCTGCGATGAGAGAAGGCGCGGTTGAAAACTCTCTACTAATTCTGACAACCTGGTGCATGCCGAAATTTCTTACACAAAAGTTTACAGTGATAGTAATGAAAGTTTATTTCATGAAGTTTTCGTGTGATCTCTTTACTGTTTCGTGCAGTTTTGGTGTCATCTGTTTTAGGGTCATGTCTACTTGCCACAAGAAGTCGCCAAAAAACAAAACTTCATTTGTCACCATCAAAGATTCGAGCTTACTCCTTATAAGGGTAACCGGTGTTACGTTATAGCTTGCGAGCAACAAGATTGCTTTTATTTTAGGTTCACCTAAACTTTATATACGTTAAAGTTCAACTTCACGCGGAATATATCCTACTTGTTCTTTATCCCATTGCTTCATGCGAGGAAATGAGAGAACTATCAGTCTGTCATGTTCACGCTGCCTTGTTGCAGCCTCTCTCTCTCTCTCTCTTGTTTTTGTGCGTGTGTTTTTAATTTCAGTGGCATGATTTTATGAAAGCCTTTATTTTCAATACCTGGCCACGTTACCTGGCCACTAGGCTACTTGGCTGCAGCAAATGCATTGTTGCAATACTGTAGTTGTTTTCTGCTGCAGCACACAAGAATCTTGCAAGAAAACGCACTTATCTATACTTTGTTTTAACTCTTTCGCTACTGCGAACTCTGCAAAAACGATCCAAGTATACCGATTTTCTTTATTTGTTCAAACATACTTATACGTGATGAGAGAGCCAGAAATATTCCACGGAAAATCTCTATTTAGAGAAAGATTTTGAAAAAGGTATGAAAAAACAAAGTTTGCTTAACCACAGTGCCATTATTAACTTCACTGTGAAGCTTCAAAATCCTAAGGTTAGTAGAAACGACGTATTCTTTTCACTAATATAGGGCGATACTATCATTTTAAGGAACGCCGACATAACTTGGCTTCGTCCGTTCTAAAAGTTGGCCTTTGTGTGGCACTCTTGAAAGCAAGGAATATGACATTGACTCACGCCTCAGTCTTAGCACCAGGTCGTAGATTCCTTTTAAGTGCTTCTATTGCAATCACCTAATAATTGTTTTGAGCGCAAGAAGTGTCTCCTTGTTGGCTTTTGGTTTTTAGCAATTGGCAGATTATACTTGGGGAAGTGACGAGCGACAAGCCGTGGCATGAGTAGCTGAAAGTTTGCATCCATTTTGTTGCTTGAGATCGGGATTTCTCGTCATTCAGAGCATCTACAAGACAACGACGTCATTTTGGAAAGCTGTAGTACGAAAACGTGCTACTCTATTGTGTCACCTGTCGCACAACATGAAAAAAAAAATTACTATATGCAGTTAAGGAAAACTATCATATGCGCGGTGAAGCCAAGCTTGTGTTTGCAGCCTTTATGTTGGTCGGGCCCAGCCCGTCTTCAGTATGAGCGGTAAAAATTTCAACGATGAGTCTGGCTCGTCCACCACAGAAAAAGAGCTAAAGCAATGTTTTATTTGCCTACAATACCGGATTACCCGTTTTTCATTGCTTTCTCGCTAATTAAACCAGCTTATATTGCACTTAATGATAAGCAACCAATGTTCCCAGTGCTATTGCCAGCGAGCACATATCCGTTCTGGGTAAGATCACAACAAAATCACGACCTAAAACCTATACATACAGGGCGTTTCACGTAACCTAAACCAAACTTCAACGATAGACTGGCACACAATGAGACCGACAGTATATTATTCGTAGTGGTCCGGAGTTATCCATACCGTTTTTTGAAGTGTGATTAGTTAGCTAATTAGTAATGCAAATCTAGAAAAAAAATGGGCAGAACTCATCTACGATGGCTATACAAGCATGCGAACAGCCGAAACGCGGCATGTATGAGGTGCACGTTGTATTGCAGCCGGACTCCTCTCTTGCACTTGCTTTTCGACACACTGCGCCTTCTGTCGGCGTCGCCGTGAAGTGCGCGCATACTTAGTGGCCCATGCACAGTGACCCAAGTTGGCGTCAAAGAGGTTCATTGAAGAGCGGCCCATACCCAGCGGCACATGCCCACCTAAACAGCACGTATTTCAGACTGCACTACCTTCAGGATCGGCACGCATTTTAGGTGAGATACCTAGATAGCTGGATAGCCGGAAAGAAAGCTAGTCTGACATTACAAAAGATGCTATTCGCGGGAATACTTGTTCTAAGCTATGAGTTGTGTCATCAAAATTGTGAGCGTACTCAGAAATGCACAATAATGTTTGTGTCCGTGACGTTATGTTTTACGTGGTTCTTTTCTTCAAGCTCTGAAGAAAGCCCGCGAATTATGAAAACAAAGTGACGCAACTGCGCTATCGCGTTTTTGGATGGCAACGCTCCCAATCGTATTGCGAAAGAACGAACTAGGTAAAATGTGTAGGTTAAATAATAATAACTAGGTAAAATAATGTCACATAAATTAGCAATTTTCTTGCGAATTCGCAACCAAACCCATATCTTTAGCAGTTATAGTCACAGTAAAATATCAAATGCCCGGAGCCGTCGGAACTTGGAGCTGCTTAGCGAATCAGAATGTTCACTTGTTCACCGCCGAATTGCCTGGCCGAGTATCTGCATGTGGCAGTCATCCTGAAGCTAGCTGGTTGCTGACCTGTATGGTCAGCAACGTATATAAATACTGCCGTTCCGCTACTGTTGGTGCTCCTGTTAGGTGCCATCTGCGCATGAGCATATTCGCTGGCTCCTGCCTTTTGCAGTAACGGTATAACGTTAAAAAGGCTCCCACGGCGTCACAAAACTCCTGCACTCAATTCCGCTTCTCATTAGCGCTTGCAAATTTACTACAAATAACACTGAACGCTGGATAGAGGTTCTTTTTTTCCCCCGTTGTTCTATTCTAAGCTCTGTCGTCGTCGTCGTCGTCGTCGTCGTCGTCGTCGTCGTCGTCGTCGTTGTTGTTGTTGTTGTTGTTGTTGTTGTTGTTGTTGTTGTTGTTGTTGTTGTTGTTGTTGTTGTTGTTGTTGTTGTTGTTGTTGTTGTTGTTGTTGTTGTTGTTGCAAAATGCAAAAGCTAGCTCGAACCCCACGCGAGACTTACTTTTTCTTGCTCATTTTCGCTTGGTAGATAAGCTGCTTCGTATTTCGCAAATTTTCTCGGATATTGCAAGCATCAGCTCGAATAAGGCACAGACAAAAAAGGAAATACGGTGCGCACGTAGACGGCGCAACTTATTTATCAAGTTCCCTCCTATGTCCGCACCTGGTTCGCCGAAGTGATGTTTACAACAGCGTGGATGGCCAGCTCTCCCAAAGTGCCGTCTATAGACTGGACTGGACTGGAAAAACTTTATTTAGGTCCTGCAGGACGCGCTTAGCGCGTAGCGGGCGTCTCCCACGTAGGGACCGACAGGGAATGGAAACCCAAGGAAATCGTTCTCTTTCTTCATCGTAAAAACAGTCACTGTTCTCCTCGGTCATTTCCCGCACACACAACCCTTATAGGGAAGCTCTTCAAGCTCTCCTTTGCGAGCGGCGTTCACCGCACAAAAAGCACACAGGACAATGGGCTCGCCAACAAGAAGTATCTTTTTCTTTATCATTTATTGAAACATCAACATAAAAAACAGCACCCAAACAGAAATTCAGGCGTATAACAATTTTCTTAAAAATGCGCGCTCGCCTAAAGCTTTGATGTTCTGAACGCGTTTTTGCAAGAGCATTGCCTAATAACGTTCGTTCTCTTTTCCTGACAGAGGTAGCAGGTCACGCATCACGTGCGAATTCGGCGTCCCGACTGTGGAAGAGAGAAAGAGAGAGAAAAGAAGGAGAGAGTATAGTAAGAAAGAGGGGGGAAAGGCAGAAAGAGAGAAGCTGAGAACTAAAATTCCAAAGCGGTTTCTGGAGCTCTTGCAAGACTGAGGCACAAAGTGTACGTGCGCAGAGAGCACACCTAGCGAGTTTTCACTTCTTTTTTTTTTTTCTATGTTCACTGACTAGAAATACCATCCACCGGTTAGTTGAGAAACACACCGAACATATCTAATCACAGCATCAAAAAAGTTATACCAAGTATTATTGAAAGTGGCTCACACATAAGCAGACAAAAAAAAAGAAAAAGAACTCACGATAGCATGTGTACTTTTACACCCACCAAAAAAGCGTATTATAAAAACGTGATACATGGATATAAATACCAACGTACTATGTTAGTGGAAATATGTTACCAGAAGACTCGCTCAAATCACTCGGCTGTCCGTCAACTCAGTGCGCGGGTCAGGTGTTACTGCTTGTTCGACTGTGGCGTTGTGATCGCTCGCGCTTTCTTGCCGCAAATTTTTTTTGGGGGGGGGGAACTTTTATTGGAAGCATTACTTCACATTTTAACATGAAACTAAAATATGCACATGAGCACTGGTTTCTTTGTTTGAGAGAATACTTTACCGAATTAAATATTTACAAGAATAAAACTGTGGCTCGTAACAAAACCAGTATTCAGTTTTGCAAATCTATTCTTAGGCCCCTAATAAAATAAAAGAACACCTTAGAAAGAAGCATGCACCTCACATTTTGTATTTTCTTGTACGTTAAGTAGGGTTTCTTAGACGTTGACGTGTAATAGATTAAATTTAAGAATATTACTTAATTAGGTTTTGTGAAACACAAACCAATAGCGATAAATCTTTTTTTTTTAATTTCAGAGGGGCACGAATAATATTTACCTTTAACAAGGACAGCACACCGCTTGGTAAAGGCGTGATCTGTGGGCCCGCTGGTCCTGAGTCAGTGTTAGTATTTTTGGTTTAGTAAAAGTGAGGCAGATTATGTGCAGAGTAAAACCAGCTGCGTCGCTGTATATTTACAGTCACACTTCCCTCTGGTCTGTTAATCGTGGGCAGAAGTCGGAGGGCAGAATATGTTAGGTCACCAAGCCACTTTGAAAAAATGTTATTGGCGCCAACGGGCGAAATGTAGAATACTTTCGCCCTTTCATATCGTATCACAGTTTTTCTTTTAAATGTGTGTGCGCGTGTAGTTTGTAAAAGCCTTTTTTCTCGCAATTTAATAAAAAAGCATTTATGCCACGAATAACCATGCGTAAGCAGTGCTTTGTAAATTGGCTTCACTTAAGAAGAAAAATAAATAGTACACCAGGCAATGGTGCAGAGCGCATGTACAATCCGCAAAGAGGCGGGCTTATATAACACAGACAAACTTAAATAAGCAGTGAAAAACTCCAACGTCTCGCGAACGTCTCTCTAAAATAATTGTGACAATTTCCGCGGTGCAGCTACACACTAAATCTACCCTTCAGGTCACCCGGCAACGAATTCGACTTCTTCGTTTCTCAGGCTGATATAATATATTGCGAAATCTTCGCAATCTGTTCAGTTAGTGTGTGTGTGTGCAGCTCAAAAAAAGGGTGACGTCCCTGGTGCAAGTTCCAGCCGCACATGGTCGAGTATTCTGTTCATGGGCGGACCATGTGACGGGTGAGTGTAACCTAAATGAAGGTCCTAGCGTCAGTTTTTATTGTTTGTTTGTTTACGTCTATTTGGATTAGGCGCTCTTGTCTGAACATCGCGCTAGTCATTTACTTTCCATTTGCCGGACATTTGTTGTCACCTTGTCACCTCGCCGTATCACTTCGAGCAGTCAGCCCACCACGCTATATTTCATTATAAAATAAAACAATAACCATGCGAAGAACATGCACCAGGAAGATCACGTATCTAACCACTCCCCATATCTTTCTAGTCCATCACGCCGGGGTGGTATACCGGCTCCACAGACCACGGCCGCTTAGCATACGGTGAAGCTTAGTACTCCATTACTTTTAAGTAAATCCCTGTCGCTGAGTTTATAGCGTAGAGCCGCGTGAGTGAAGTCACTCGGAACGAGGACAGCCTTATTCGGTTTTGTAGCAAGCACGAGGCACTATCCGTCCTGCAAGTCGTCGAGATATATTTACGAAGGCTAAACACACTCAAAGTGTTGCAATTCAGGTGTGGCCGCACCGAAATGTGGTCGAGTCACATTAACGTCATCTTGCTGCTTGAGAACAAGCGTGAGCTTAACATTTATGCTAGCAGGTCAATCGGGAGGTAGAGACCCCGTGCGATTCACGGCATCGAAACAGCAGCGGCCTGGCTTCCGTCTGAAGAACCTGTCCGGTAGCACAGCGAAGGCGCAAAAAGGGCCGTGGTCTGGGGAGCGTGCGTGCGCGCGGTGCGAAGGGAAAACGAGGTGCAACGGGGGACGGTGTGCGCACGCAGTGTTAGGGCGCGGAGGTGTGGTGGCAGCGTTCCCGCACATCTCCTACGGCGGGGGACGTAAGGGAACCCTACGCGGCTCCGAAGGGAAGGGACGCTCTACAGGTAATGGGAGGAGTTCGGCGGTGGCCTGTAGGTGGCCGGCACGCCGCAGCTGGCGTTCTGGTGGATGTACTCGTCGGGCCGGTGCAGGCCGCTGCGGCTCACGGGCCTCGGCTCGAACTTGGGCGAGGACTCGGCCTGCGGCGGCGGCCAGGCGATGTCGCGCGTGCGGCGGCCCAGCGACGGAGACCGCGCGAACGGCGGCGTCCGCGTGCCAGACGTGGGCGACTGCGGCGGGTGCCACGCGTTCAAGGTCGAGCGGCTCGGAGGTCGAGACGGGAAGCCGCCTTCGTCTCCGTTGGCCACGCCGGATTTGGGTGGTGGCCACACGAACTGCTTGGCGCCCTGCGAACCTGCGCGCAAGGAGATGATGATGCCGTGGTGTCCACTGGTATACAGCGTCACGTGGTACTTACGTCTGCTTACCGCACACGAACTACTACGAGCAAGCAACAGCCACGCGCTCAAATGTTTTCATTGCCAATGTATATCACAAAGGTTTACTCGCGCTACTTATTACGCCGGCTTGCACCACCAGCGCATTTTCTAAGTATCTCAATATTACAAGACAATCTCCAGATTTTAATGAAATCGCTGCAATTGTTCCTTCCATTGCTATCAGTTTAAGTTTTCCTTTCGAACTAACTCTTCATTATCTTCAAGTTTTGCGTTCTTGTATGGAAAGCGAGAGACGTGTTAATTACGAGCAATAATTTTCTCCACACAGTCGGCTGAATGATTGTCTCCAAGGTGTTATAGCGAAATTCGGGCGATACAAAAATAAACCTGGTGACAGTTTTCTCTCCTTTCGTTTTTTTTTTCTTTCTTTCTTTCTTTTTTTTTTTTTTTGTGTGCGTGTCTATTGCTTTGCGCGAACACAACAGTGTTGGCACGCTTATCGCTAGTACATCTAGTAAAGTACTAATCATATTATTGTATGCTCGTTGCAAATCAGGCTCTTATTGTAAGGTCCATGAAGTGTTCACTAACTTTGACGTGTCAGTTGCGGGGAAAATCCCGTCTTAGGTGTCCATCGCACGCTCGATTCCTGGAAAGAAGAAAAAAGCGGTATGGTTATGAACGCGCATCATATTTAACAACGTTTTTATCAGTATCATAAAAAGCCAACAAACAATGACACCAAGGACAACATACGGGAAATTACTTGTACTTACTAATTGAATTAAAGAAATGATCAATTAATTGAAATGAAAACGGATGAAAAAACAGCTGTCCGCAGATGGGGAACGAACCCACGTCTTCGCATTACGCGAGCGATGCTCTCACCATTGAGTTAACGCGGAGCCGTTTTCCCATCCATTTTCTGGGGCATTTAGGTTTTTCACAACTAGAACTAACCCTGGGAGTGTTAGCCAGCGTCACCACTCACAAACCTAGGGGCGGATGTGGAACATCTTTTCTGCCGCAGGCGTCACGAGCACGTGATCTTTTTGGGTGATGGCAACTGGTCAATAAACCCACATATGTTACCTGAAGGCATCAATGTTGCCGGATTCGAGCCCTCGTTATGTAATGAGCGAGAAAAGAGGGAACCGAGGGGCCCGATTTTTATTAATCATATCATAAGAAGCCAACAAACAATGACACCAAGGACATCACAGGGGAAATTACTTGTACTTACTAATTGAATTAAAGAAATGATAAATTATTATTAAATTTATTAGTAATTTATTAATACATTTTATTAGTAGTAAAACGAAAATAAAAGAAGCACTTAGCCACGTTACACTAGTGAGGGTTACTCGTTGTCTCATGTGAACGTCAATACGTTCGAGTAATAACAACATCAAAGGATAAAGAGAGGCCTTTAGGACCGATGTGTTAAATATAACAGCTTCAGCGGGCGATGACCTGCAGTAAGGCGGTAAGGCGTACAGTATTTGAGGAAATAATTTATTGCAACTACCTGCGTCGTTGGCCAGAGTGGCTATTAAACGCAAACATAAGAAAAGGCAATGATTCGTACAGGCGTAACCATAACCGAACCTAACAAAGCATACTCATATACAGAGATCAAACCCTGATCACTGTTGCTTCGCATTATAAGTACTATAAGGTGCTCAGGATACTGAAACCAGATTATTTTGCTTTGGTGTCCGGCTGACTATCACTGGCCAAAGTGTTCCCTTGAGGTTGATGTTTCTAATGTGTAGGACCATAAACTCGGCGTCACTTGGTAAAACCACACAAACACTGCTATTTCCGGCGTAGGTAGCGTGCGCATGACATTAAACACTTCGACATTTACAGCAGCGTGTAACGAATCTGCGCAACATGGTGTCAAGTACAGACTGCGTACAGAGAATGTCCTAAGGAAATTTCGACCCCCCTGTCCCGGTACATTTCTATGCTGTCGCGTCTACATTGCTGCTCTTGTGGGTATGAGCAAGCATACGCCCATACCTGCACGTGGTATGGTTACAAGCGGTCGAAAAGACCAGCGCTTATCAGGGTACCGTCCCACGTTCTGGTCGCGTATTGAAGTCCTGGTACGTAGTAGGAGTAATTATGTTGCTCATTTAAATAAATAGATAGATAACTGAAGAAAAATGAAGGGAAGGAAAATTGCTGTTGACCGCAGTAACTGTCTGACACAATCTGCTAACACCTGAACTGTGGTCAGCAGTGGTGGGAGGAGGGTTGCGGTGGAGTATTCGCGTCGGTAGTCGTCCTAGTACCCACCTTTGGTGGCCACACGTTGTCGCGCGCCCGGCGCGAGACCGTGGGCGATCCTAAAGGCGTGCCGGGCATCCTGGACTGCTGTTCCTCCCAGATCCTATTCTCCCAGCGCTGCGCTTGAGAGCCCACCTGCTCCTGGTGCTGCGGCGAACTGGCCACGGCTGTACTCTGTTGGTAGCGCTTCTGGGCTTCTTGTTGGGCTCGCTGCACGTTCAGCGGCTCCCGCTGAGCGTTCTGGAAGCGCACCTGCTGCTGTTGTTGCTGCTGATACTGCTGATGCTGGGCCCTTCGCTGTTGCTCTTCGAACTGCCGGCGGCGGGCGGCCTCTTGTTGCTGCTGCTGTTGCTGCTGCTCGGCGTTCCTCCGCCTCAGCTCGTCCTCCCTACTCTTCTGCTCCTCAAGGTATCGCTGGTACTGCTGCTGGTGCTGCTGGTACTGCTCGTACTCCTGCTGCTCCTGGCGCCGCTGGCGCTCCTGTTCCTCCTGCTCAAGTCTCCTCTGGCGCTGCACCTCCTCCTGGCGCCTCCTGCTCTCTTCCTCCTGAAGCACGCGTCGGCGGCGCTCTTCTGCTTCGCGGAGCCTCCTCTGTTCGGCGTCGAACTCTACGCGTCGGAAGTCCTGCGGTGGTTGGCGGAAGCGGCCTTCTTCGTACTGCGCCTGCTGCAGGCGCTCTTCCTCGTACTGGCGCTGCCTAAGCTCGGCTTCGCGAATCTTCTGCTGACGCTCGTCGAGCTCCTCGTAGCTGCTCTGCCGCGCGTGTTGAGCCGGATAGCTGGCTGGTTGCTGCTGGTAGCTCGGCTGTTGGTAAGCCGGCTCTTGGTAAGCTGGCTGTTGGTAGCTGGGCTGTTGGTAGCTATGCAGCGGCGGGGGAGGCGGTATGTAGGTGTGGTGCTGCTGAACAGGAGGCGTACCGGGAGTTCCCGGGCTGGAGAAGGTCACGTGGTGCCCGGACGAAGAGTACGGCCTCTCTGGCTGCGGCGGTCCACCGCTATAAGATGGAGGCCGCGGTTTTGGCGGAGGTGTTGGAGGCGCAGTAACCCTGCAGACAGTAACAGCGGAGTTTGATACGGTCGCACTGGGCGGGCAAGCTTCAACATCATTTTTCTAAATCAGATCCGCGGGAAGTCAGAGCCCTTGTAAAAAAATACAAATATTTCCTCTATAAGTGCATGCACGCCCGTGATGCAAGCAAAACCATAGTACTTGTTCAAACGTGTGTGTGTTCTCTCTTCGGCTATACGTTCTGGAAGCGAACGCTTTTTGGTGTCGTTAAAAACCGAGACGAAACATTTGTGCAGATCCCACGCACTGTGAGAATCTATGTTATGCTAAGCATTTTGCGGGTACCTGGCTAATCAGCATTGTTTGGGGTTCCGCAAACCGCTACCAGATGAACCAACGTGTTTGTGTAAATTCACTAGTGTGTTTGGATCACGAGTATGTGTGGCGACAGCAGCACGACGACGATGACCATGACGAAGACGATCATATGGCAGGGAAGGCATATTCACGCCGAAAGTTTGACGCGATTTTAAGGCATAACGATCGTTGGGTTCTGCATGGGTATAGTAGACGAGAATAGCGAGAGAAACACGGATTGTGACGTCACCAGCTACTATGTGTTATACAATGGTAAGTACCCATGGCTATGTCACGTGGTTTGTATTAAAACGACCATGGCATTCCGGCGAAATAAATGTTAAACATGATTAACTTGGGTGGTCATGAAGTTGGTACAACGTCGCATAGTTTCTACCTAGCGTAAACCACTACGAGGAGAGTGCTCGCGAAAGTGGGCCGGTTCCGGAGATAGTGCAGTCTAACACGGCGCCCCAAAGCACGAGCTGTCACAAGTAAAGACGCGAAAGAAAAAAAAAAAGATCGTGGCATAGTGGTTGGAGCACCGGGCTGCTGTGCTCGACGGCAGAGGTTCGATTCCACCATTGGTCACACGTTATTCCCTTTTTATTAAAGCGACGCCAGACAGCAACCTACCAACCTGCATACCCACCTTACCTACCTACCGTGAAGTGCCAAGATGATGCAAAGAATGCTTCGCATTAAATATAATGATGCGAGTTAGTCACATCAAGGCTCTTCTTTAAGCAGTCCACTTAGAACCCCAAATTCCTTAAGTCATTGCTTCATAATCGCAACAACGTATGCCTTGGGCTGTTTTCAGAGTGAAAAACAAGAATTAGCTCGGTAATGGTTCAGGGATAAAACTTGGTTTTATTTTTAGTGTAGTTGCGCACGATTCGCGTGGATCACTGGTGAATCCTTATATCATCAGCGTGATTTCCTTGTATTTTCTACTGTTTTCTAAACCTTTTATTGTAGTGTGATGAACACTGGCAAAAAACAAAATTTGCGGGGCAATTTTTTTTACCTTTTCATTGAGATGAAAATGATTAGAGGAGTCGTTTTCTCCGTATACTTGTAACTGGCTACTCATTTTGATTTGGTTAAAACAGTAATTAAAAAAGAACAATATATAATTTTTTGTAGTAACTTACCTCTGCACCGCAGTCGTCCCGTTCGCGGTTCGATATGGGTTTCCACCTGAAAGATACGGCAAACGCAGGCGTCACGGGAAAATAGGGAGAACAGTCTAAGAGTCTGTAAATTATCATGCTCACAAACTCATTGGTATCGAAGGTAGAAGTAGGCGTTCTACTTTAGTCATCCACAGCATCCACGAAGAGCCAAATGAGACAGGAACGGATCTCAAGCATAAATTACAGAGAAAGCCCAATATAAGCTCCCCATTAAATGAGTATCCGTCAGCCGTATATGCAGGCTTTGCAGGACTGGTCCTAAACGGGGAATTATTATCTTCCCTCCGAATTATAATAAGAAAGTAGCTATATTTAAATATGTTTTCAATCTGAAAGGAAGGACTTTTTTTTCATTCAGAACGACTATTCTCAGGCCACATTGAAGAAACGTAAGCTGTTATGGGAAAGTGCTGGACATGAGAAATCGCTCGGGAAGATTCTGTTATCGTGAAATATTCCATTACAGCCATTCTATTATTACACTGAAAATTTGTTACTAAAACTGAACATTTTTGGTCATGCATTTGCTCTGTGTTCGATGTACACACCACTGATTATCTATTAAAGCCAAGTGAGCATAAGATTCGGTTTGATAAAAATAAGCTTATAGTGGTTCACGATTTCAGCCTACCGGGTATTTATTTACTGGGGCCGTATTGAATCGTGGACGCCGGTACTGCCTTTGATGCAAATGCCATTTTTGACATTATGCTCCACCACAACCTTGTGCAAGTTGTACGTGAACCGACCCGATTGGGAACCTGATTTGGCTCGCTCCTTGACCTTGTGATTCTTGAACGCTCCTTTTTTTTTTTCAATTATTCTGCATACGGATGACGGGAACTGAAGGCGCATAAAGTGCGCGGTATTACCCGCTCCTTTTACCAGACACCCAACGAACTTCTCGTACCGCAGCTACGTTCCACTGGCGGCTGCCAGACGTAGGAACTTTGGCACGAGCAGGAAAGTTGTTAGCGTTAGCGCGTGGCCTGAACTGGGGACATATCCTGCAATGATCACTTTCGGCGATAGTATTGCCTCGGCGATAGTATCGCCACAGGCGCGCGCTGATTAACTGGTTGAGCAAAATCGGATGAACTGATTGGCTAGTTGAGCATTACGTGACGCGAAGGGCGATAGTATCGCCGAAGTGATCGAAGCCGAATACGCCCCCTGATGCCCTGCTTCCGAGATCGGCTCACTCCCACCTCAGCGTGCACAGCCTCCGGGAGTGACTCGCTCACTGCACCAGCAGGGTTCTTGCGAGTTGTGCAATCCGCGGTTGAAGAAAGTGTGAACAAGAAGCGACGGCACGCCAAGGAAGAGCAGCGCGAACGTCGGCGCCACAGATACGAGAGGAACCGCGCGGCGCGACGTCAGGTCCAGTGTGCAGTTGCGCAGCGTCAAAGGAGAGAAGCTTCGACTGAACGCTCAAAGGACACTGCTGTGCAGACGAAGATGAGGCGTATTACGTTCTAGCGACGCTTCGGCGAGTACAGAGCACCAAGTTTTGTGCGTGCGAGCGAACTGTATATTCGTAACGACAACATCAACTGCCTGGGCCTTTCGGAACGACAAACAATGAATCAGTGCAAAGAATGATGCAAACGATACCTGGATTAGAGCACTGCACGGGCTCGGGCTTACCCGAAAGCCCGGGCCCGGCCCGGCCCGTGGGCCGGGCCGGGTAGAGCAGTTTTTTCACGGGCTCGGGCCGGGCTCGGGCACGGCGTGTGCTTTTTGACCCGGGCCGGGCTCGGGTTTTTTGACGCGGGCCCGGGCCGGGCTCGGGCTTTCTGTGAGTTATTCTCGGGCTTCACAACTCTGAAAAACATGTATTTTTCGGTCTCGGGCCGGGTTCGGGCCGGTTTCGAGCCGGGCTTGGGCCGGGCTCGGGCTTAAGGTAAAGGGGTGGCGGGCCGGGCCGGGCGGGTAACGTAGATTATTTCCGGGCCCGGGCCGGGCCCGGGTCTCGCCATAAATGTTTTGATCGGGCTCGGGCGGGCCGCCCAATGTAAAAACGGGCCCGGGCCGGGCCCGGGCCGCAAAAATTGGCCCGTGCAGTGCTCTAACCTGGATAGCTATGCACGGTAAAGTAAAACACTGTCGCCAGAACTTTGTTTCGTAGTTCATGCGGAGAACGCCGTGATTATTTATCTGCATTTCTTCTGCTGGCCGGAGAAAAAAAATTCCGCCGACGTCGGCGATTCCTCTGGCGCTGAACGCGTTTTACTAAGACAGCAGAATGCTATCACAGCTGACCCCGCCATTCTGTGCAAAGTAAATTCTTTGCGGTGCGCACAAATTCCCGTCCTCGTCTGCTACAGTATACTGTTTGCTCTGGCTTCAAAATGCACGCGCAGACACCACCGCTCTTAGAGTCCGTGTTGGGCGCAAAACCTTGCACAAATTACCAAGCGTGAACGTTGCGCAATGGCGTAGCAGTACCGGTTCGAGGGCCGCAGCAGCAACCATATGGCGGCGGCCGGCACGAGTAAAGGTGGCCAACTTCTCTATCAAAACAGCGTCCATTGGAGCGCTATATTAGCAGCAGCGAGCGGTCAATTTGAATCGCATCGCGGCACGTTTGTCGAACCAGGGCCGCGAATGAGGGCACGGAAATGTAAACGGAACGGTGAAGGTAAACGAACGATCGGAGGAAAAGAAAGCGGTGCCCGACACGCCCGCGCGCTATCGAAAACACTGGGTCTGGAACCCCCAGCGGTGGCGGCGGAGCGGCAAGCTTGCATTCCGGGGCTGGTTTTAGCGCAGTGCGTCGCCGCGTCTCGCCGGGCGTCTCTCTCCTTGGGCTCGGCCCAAGAGCCGGTTTATTTTGGCGCAGAGACATTCCGTCGCAGGAACAGCGGCTGTTGCGCGGCGCAACGTTGGAAACGGGACGGGCGGGAGATGTTGCTGGCCTTTCTCATTTCGCAGTTTTCGCTCCTGCGCAGCGCGGTGGCTAGGCGCCCTGCGCTTGGCTTTCCAGCCCTGAAATTCGTTACCAGGTCGCGCTATCCGCAGCCTCAGTTCTCCCGCTTCTTCTCCTTCTTCTTTTTTTCACCAGCCTAGTGGCCAAAGGAAACAACTGCCAGGAGCGTGTCACCATTGCGTGTCTACTGCGCATATCCACGAAACTCATGAAATAAGTCGCTATAACTGACCGCATCGGCAGCGGTACCGTTTGCCTGCGCAACGTGACGGGGCCACGAGATTTATGAGCACCAGCATGGCGCCTGCTCAATAAATCTAACCCACGTAACGGTGATGCACTTTGAAACCGACGTAATAACAAAATTCGAAGGCGCAGTTAACAGCACTGCTGGCTGTTTCGGAGAGAACGTACCGACGGTTATTTGCTCTCACCCGCCGTGGTTGTTCAGTGGCTATGGTGTTGGGCTGCTGAGCACGAGGTCACGGGATCAAATCCCGGCCACGGCGGCCGCATTTCGATGGGGGCGAAATGCGAAAACACCCGTGTACTTAGATTTAGGTGCACGTTAAGGAACCCCAGGTGGACCAAATTTCCGGAGTCCCCCACTACGGCGTGCCTCATAATCAGATAGTGGTTTTGGCACGTAAAACCCCAAATTTAAAATTTTTTATTGCTCGAGATTAGAAGACCGCAATTTAAATGTCTACAAATTAAGACTTATTGAGGTTTGTTGCAGCTGTTCTTAAAATGTCTGTACTTCTTTATCCCTTTCACTGCCACTGCCGAGTATACTCGTTTTGTTATTTCGGCGCATTCCCTGCCTCTGAAGAAACAACTCGTGCAAAAATGGACATCGCGTACCTGTTGTACCATCTACAGAGAGGTCGTAAAAACACCTAAAACTTGTAAGTTAAATTTGTAATAGCAGGTGGAGCAAATGTCTCGGCGCTCTGTCGCCCGGTCTCAGCAGGACAGCCCCGGCAAACCAGTGTGGCAGGTCTATCTGTACTTTGACTGACGAAGGGGTTTGTAAGCTGTTGATGAATTCGGTGTCGGAAGAAAGGGACGATTAAAAAAATTAAAATTAAAGTATGGTGCTTAACGTACCAAAACCACGATTGATTACGAGGCACGTAGTGGGGGCCTCCGGAATATTTCGGACCACCTGGGGTTCTTTAACGTGCCCCTAAATCTAAGTACACGGGTGTTTTCGCATTTCGCCCCCATCGAAATGCGACCGCCGTGGCCAGAGAGCAACGATGAAGAAACAGTTCAGGTTGCTCAAAATGTCCACTAAACTAGCACACGAAAAAAATCCAGCAGTCAAAGGGTTATACAAGTTTGCTTTGTCCCGCTCCAACTACCGGCTTGTGTTGTCAATAACAGCAAGCTAATTGGTTGCATAATATTTTATTTTTTTTAATCACATATATGTGACATATCTACAAAATCTATTCTAACCAGGGTGTGAAGAATAAGGAAAACCGATCGAGGTGCCGGATATTTAGTGACAACCACCTATTTTCGGCTACATTGTCTATTGGCTTTCTATAGTTGCTGCGCACAATGTGCAACTCCGGCGTTACATCCACCCATAGAGTGTTGCGAGTAAACTGTGGCTTGCGCTTTGATGTGTTCGTTGTTGTCGTCGTTTCCTTCATCCCAAGTGGCACATACCCACTATGGAAGGGCTTACCAATTTCGTCTTCGCTCAGAGCCTGTAGAACAGCGGAGCGAACGAGGGTCTGGGGCAGCCCCACGGGTTGGATGTTGTTGACCCTGCGCACAACGTCGTAGGTTTGCGAGTAAGCTTCCAGGACGAAAGCACTCGTTATGGAATGAATATTCGCGGCACAGCAACAGTGAAGCCCGGGATCACCATCCTCCTAAAGAACTGCGTTTGCTTGCAAGCCAAATTTCTGATCATGCGCTTTTTATCGTCCTATAATGCTTCCCCTTTCCCACCCTTATCACGCAGCACGCTCCAGTTACAACCGGTGCTCGTGCCTTGTCACAAGTCATACTTGCATCCATTGCGCATGCATGATACCTGTGCGAATCGACGAATTACATTCGCGCGACAGCAATATTACTGAGCACGTGCAAGGTCCTCAGGATAACCGTCAGCAGCTTCAGCGCGAAAATTCTATGGAGGCAGCGAAGGGTGTGACGAAAGTTCGTCTGGCCAGGTGTGGAGATACAAAAATTAATGCGGTCACTGACCAAGTCAGTGTGTAAAAGAGAAGATGTTTCTGAGGAGCGCTTACAGTTTCCTTGGTCACACGGTGGACATGCGTGAACTAGGTCTCCAAAGGGTCCCCGAAGGTGCCCCGAAGGTCTCCGAAACATCTTTTCCTTCATTCTTTGACCACGCAACCAAAAAAATTCCTTCTTCATTTTCGCTTCGTGAGCGAATACAGCCGGCGCATGAGGCAACACAGTTTTGCAATTTAGAGCTTGCAAGTTGGAACATCACGCCTTGGCTTTCTTCAGTAGTATCATTGCGTGACTACTACAATACCAGTGCCGAATCGTCCTTAATTAAAAACACGCTTAATACGCGAATTTTAACAACAAACCACCTCCGAAAGATGTTCTCTGGGTAACGTACGCGGAGATCTGCCATGCTTGAATAATATATTTCAATTACACACAGGTCATATGAATAAGGCGAGGGGATTATAAAATTTGCCTTGCAAGCTGACGATGTAAGGTCGCATTTTGCGTCTGCAGATTCGTTTTGAAGCGACCAAAAAAGCTTTTTTTTTTTTCTACCATGAGCAAAATATTTTCTTGTACTTCATTTTGTGACAGGTATCACCCCTTTGTATATACTTTTGCTACGTTTCTTTTTCTTTCTTTTTTTTACTATTCATATATTGGTGAAAGATTAGAACGAAGAGTGGCGAGAACTTATGGTCTCTCCCACTGTAGTATTTTCTGCTCTTGGTTTTACCAAGAGCAGAAAATGTATGCCCTACAGGACAACGTTCAGGAAAATTATTTTCTTCCTTAATACGTTATTTCTTTTTGTTGGTGCCTATACTACTCATTCACCACGTCGTATGCGCCAAGAGTAGTTTTAAATACTTAATTACCGTTTCCATACAAAGAGCCTGTTTCGACATGAAAACTTCTTTCAGCTTTCACATTCATAAAGGTGAAGCTTTGCGCACCAATTTTTTACCGCTTTTCAAAACCTATCTGCGTTCTGCGCACATACGCTCTTTCAACATTCGCTCGATTAATTCAGCAGTAATCAGCGAACACGCACATCGAGTTCAATCTTCTCTGCCATGTTCGAAATCAGATTTTTGTCGTTCAGTTTTAATAACGACAAATGAAGTAGTCCGAGACATTCGGAAGCTGTAGACTGTCCAGCGTGTATATTTAATTTTCATTGGCAGACAGACGCGGCGGCATGAGTAAGCGTTTTATACTTGGCGGAGTAATATGTTCAAGTCGTCGCAGTAGCGTCTCACGGAGTGACACGAAATGCACTCCGGCGTGCGCACGCAGGAAGCACAGTAACACTCGACGTTAACACCGCAATGCTTGTTGGGATTATTTATCACAAGCATGTTTCTGTACAGATGAAGCAGCTCTGAGAATCCAGGAATGTCTTAAAGCGACAAATATGGACAACATGAACTTTCTCATAACTCTGAGGACAAATGGTCGTTGCATATCTCTGCCTAAGTATCAGGAAAAATGGAGGCTATTGGAGCGGCGATCGTCTCCTTTTTACGCCGATCGCTATCTTCGTTGATGGGCGCGGAAATGCTAGCCAATGACGACGTGCTCTTACGTAGGAGACATTTGGGAGCACGGGTACATATTTGCAATTCCCTCTCTTCCGATATTTCTCTCTCTATTTTTTTGTTCATTGTTTTTCACTCAATGTGCAACCAAATCCATCTCCAGTTTCCGTTGGCTGCAGTCACTTCTAAACTGAGAAGTCCGAGACAGCGATGAGTCTTTCTGTGCAAGGAAGCGGTCGAGCCTTTTAGCAACGCGATGAGTGTAGCGCGCATTTTTCACGCTTGCGTGCGCTGCCATTCTTGACGTCTGGCAAAACGTCAAAATCTCCGCGTCGAGGACCTGCTTACTTTTCGTCGTGACACTCCGCGCTATATACAGAAGCTTTGTTCTTTCTTTTCGCTTTCCGATATTCGTGTCTTCGTGCTCGTTACTGATGCCACTAGCGGTATACTAATGCATGCGAAGATATTGTTTAACATCTTCTCGTCGATTCGCTCCATATATTCTTCTTAAATATTTTTTTCTGCTTAGCGAGCGCTCTGCGTCCGTTACTTTCTCTCCCTCCCCCCCCCCCCTTTTTTTTTTTTTTAGAGCTCATAACTCGCGGCTGGAAAAACGGCGCACCCTCGCTTGACACCAACTCGCCTCGTTGGACTGGTTTTCGGGGCTGACTAATTTGTCGCGTTTCACCCCAGTTGCTATAGTATACATATAGCCGTTCCACTTCCTCGTTCGGTTTTAGTTTACAGTTGTTTCGTTGGCACCAGTTAAAGGGA
This sequence comes from Dermacentor silvarum, assembly GCF_013339745.2. NCBI lineage: Eukaryota > Metazoa > Arthropoda > Arachnida > Ixodida > Ixodidae > Dermacentor > Dermacentor silvarum. Next base: position 198,681,908 of record NC_051154.1, on the reverse strand, counting down.
CGCTAAAGAAAAACATAAAATCAGTCTAGACTGATAAAGTACTCTTTGAAAACCGTATTTTCAATAATTTTGCGGTAAGAGGTTGATCACTAGAATGGAAAAATGAAGCCAGTGTCACGTAACTAACGTCGAAGTATTTTTTTTTCGTATTTGGGCCCTTGTGGCGCAGTAAATGTAATCGAAATTCGCTAAGTATTTGGCTCTAGTTAGAATACAATGTAGTTTACCTTTAGCGACAAAAAAAAATAAAATAGCCCTAAGCAGACGCCCTCAAAATCTGCGGCGTCAAGGCGAGCTGGTGCGCAACATTTACGGCTACGTCGCCACCCGTCTTTCGTTTTTTGCGACTTTTCTGGCTTATCACGCCTCGTCTAGAGGTCAGAGTGGCTATTTTCGGCATTGTCGAAGGGCAACTTACCAATACAGCTAGTAACGCATATGGCGCTGTCTTTCTAGTTGCGTACCAGCGATACTTTTGGTTAATAGCAGCATTCTTGAAGTATTATTACCAAAGCAACTATATAGGGTGTGCCAGCTAACGTTATCCACGCTGTTGAGTTGTTGAGCTGTTGAGACACAATTTTAGGACCTACGGTGTTGAGTCGCCAGGTGTAGCTCTGACGACCAATCGGTGTCTTACAATCGTATTTTGCAACATTATTTTTAATTTTTTTTTCTTTCAGAAGCTGGGGTAACGTTAAGTGGGACGCTCGGTACATGCGAGCCGTGAGCACCTTATAGCAATAATCATGCTGCAGTACGTACTGGAAGCTAGCTGTACGGCCAATGATGGCGTTCACAATATCTTGCCGTGTACGTCCTTGTTAAAAAACACCGCATATCCACGGGGTGAATGATGATGAGTGGGCGAAGCTCCGGAGGGAATCATCGGTAAACCGTGAATCTTCCGTGTAATTCGCCCAGTCTCGCCGCACTAAATCGAACGATTGACTTCCACCAATGACACGCGCCATATGTGACGTCATTCCTATTTTATAACAGCGCCCTTCATTATAATTTCACCATCTCCCGCTTAAGGGGACGCTAGCACAAACGCGTTAGAAACGTGCAGTACTCTCTAGTAAGGGGGAGAGGCCACAGCGTCTTACGCAGCCGTTTACACATGCCGGAATGTGCACCGCGTTTGCCGACGCCATCACATGACTGCTGAGAGAGTATAACCCCCGTATTCATAAACGCTCCTCGACTTGAACTTGACTTGCCACCGCCTTCAACGCGTTTCGAACGCGCTGCCCAAGGCGGTGGCAAGTCAAGTTCAAGTCGAGGAGCGTTTATGAATACGGGGGTAAGGCGGAGAGGCCACAGCGTCTTACACCAGCTTCTTACACGGACCGTAACGCGTTAGCACAAACGCGTTAGAAACGCGCAGTCTTTCGTTAATGTTGGGTATTTATTGTCATCGTGGTGCGTGTGTCCATGTGCGCTTCGTGGCGTAGTGGTTAGCGCCGCGCGTTCGGAATCGAGGGGTCCCTGGTTCGATTCCGCGCTACGGACACACCTTCCGCAATTTTTTTTTCATAAAAGCAGACGTGGCTACCTACTACGACGACGACGACTACTACTACTACATACTATAGAGGAGGGACAGACACACACCCTAAGAAGCTTCGCCCCTAAAAGGTTGCTCCCTTTTAGGTCTCAACAGCAGTCATTTATTGCATTCTGCCAGCTGCCACGTGTATAATAAGTGCCTGAAGGCACAACTTCACTTGACTTATGGCGTGTCAGCACCAATATGTGTGTGCAAGTTATGATCAATGACATACTGGCGTAGGACGTGGCAGAGTGAGGGTGTGGTGGAGGTCAGAACACTCCCCCACACGTCCATGGTCCTTTCCAAAGGTATATTTGCGCTATCTTGTCCTCAGAATATTCCTTTAGTAATTATAAGCTTTTATATTCCTTCAATTCTTCATATTGAAAGTATAGTTTCTTCGCGACTGCTGCGCGCTCTTTTGATTGTATAGCGGGCACTCCACAGCATGAGAGGCGAAGTAATATTCAAAACACGTGAACCGGGCCTGCAGCACAGCATGATGTCGCATAGGAGATGACGTCTCGCTAACTCCTGCAGAACGCGTGGCGACATTTTCCCCGCGGTATTTCGCATCGCGAATAAAAGTGCCAATGTCAGAGTTATTAATTGTTCGAGAATCTAGTTTCGCAAACGTCAGTGAGTTATAGAGAGTGTTATGCGCTCGTCTGCAAATATGAGAGTTATACAACTCATGGCGGTGGTAGTGCTTACCCGTCCTCGGCGGTGATAGCCTGGGCGTGATATGCCAAAGTCTCGGCGACTTTTTCCTGCGAGTAGAGCTGCAGGGGCGAGTTGTACTGGTTGTGTACAACTGCCTTCACTGTCGAGGGCTCGCCCTGCACACAGACGGTGAGCACAACTCATCAGGAACGTATGATCCAAAATAACGCTCCCAAATCACGACACATGCTCATAATGGAAAGGAGATAGGGCTCAACGAAAGTGCATATTTATCCGCAAAAATGCTGCATTCGCAAGGTCCCACTGCTGTTTCGCAACTAAAGTGCTTGGTGATTAATTCGAAAAACATTATGGGGCTTAACCTCCCAAAGCAACGCATGGTTATGAGAGACACCATAGTGGGGGGCCTTGGATTAATTTCGAGCACCTGCGCTCCTATTACCTGCACCTGAAGCAACGGTAAGCGAGCGTTCTTGCATTCCGTACATCAGTACAACAAACTTTACAAAGATGTGCCATTACGCTATCGGGTGAGCGAAAGCCTGTTTTGTTTTGATGGCCCTGGAGAATTGAACAGTTGTGTTTTATAAACTAATCTCCTGCCGCCACATTTGAAACCGCGAGTGGCGCGGCCTCGTGCTAGCAGTGCGAAGTAGTATGTCCTGGACTAACAGGTTACGGCATCACTTAGCATATTAAGGACTCGCACAATTCTGTGAGGCGAAATAATCCGAAATTCTTGTTCTATTATCACGCTGCGCTCTATAGTGCAGCGTAGAATCCTGGAGTCATCAGTTCATCGCGCTTTAACAGATGACGTCACCTGGTTTGCCAGTTATGGTGGCACTTAGTGCTATCCCAATTCTTTCATCCATAAACCATGCACAGTATTCGATAGGCCATCTAATGAATCTGCATAATGAACTTATACTAAACCAAAAGTTAAAAGAGTTGTCGCACCTTTTTTTTCTAAAAGTATAGAAGATTAATCATTGACTGGAATGCTTCATTATTGCCTTTTGCCAATCTTGCTTAGTGGGTGTAGTTCTCCTAGTAAGCAAGCATTTTCTTCGAGAAGCCTGCTTAACGGGGACAAAGAACAATCAAATGTTGGCTTACCTTTCTCGGCTTCTGGAGAAAGTCTTCTCTGTAAGGAAAAAAAAATGAAATGTGTGTGTAAGTTGACATCCCTCCATATGCACATATCACAGTGGATTGCCGTCGCCACGCAAACTTCGTATTCACATTTCCTCGAGCGATAGTTTCACGGTGCTGTTTTCCCCAAGGAATGGCGTGGTATTGATCGATGTAGTCTAGTATTTTCCGAAAGTGCAGTACGGCCATGCATCGTTCATAATGCAGAATGCATGCACTGACAAGTAGTTTTGTTTCTTTTTTCTGTCCTTCGTGCTGGTATTAATTTCCAGTGCAAGTTACAGGTGCTACAAGAGTCAGCCTTGGGCAGTAACTACGTGAATAGATGTCAAATAGCTTTTAACTGTCCCTGTCTGACAGAACCGTCATCTGTCAGCACAGGGAAGGCGCATAGACTTGTTATCTCGTCAAGCTAGGAGCCTTCGCTGGAGCCCTATCAAACTGGAGTATACAGAGCAAAACAGCAACGCGTTGTATCATGAGTTAAGGCGAACCGGTTAGTTTCGCCGGAGACCGGAGGCTACTCTTGGTGAAAGCTTAATTTGGTGGCCCGAGGAATAGCCACAGTTCTGTCCTGCCTATGAGATTTGTTTAATTAACCGAATGGGCACCAGGCTGTAGCCCGTGATATTGCAGGCAATACTCGATATTGATATCCAATCTATTAAATGCGATAGAGACGCTTGCTTTTTGGCTTTCTTACACTCTCTCTCAACTCTTTTTTTTTTTTCAAATTTGACTCTACGCCCAGGACATGCCTGAAAGGAAGGTGGGACTACACATATTTAAGGCGTGCTTGAAAAGCGAATCTTACGATAAACCAGCGTTCTTGCAGCGCAAATCGGATATTTCGACGAGGAAATCCAGCAAGAGCAATAGCAGAACGGTTCCGTACACACTGAGTTCCACGACGCACCTGCAACTTATTCTGTGTTAGTCACCCGCACGGCCAGGTATCTTCGACAAGATTGTTCATTCCGGCAACACAAAAGGTAATGAATAACACGCAGCGTTTACATTCCCCTGAAGTGCGAAATAACACCTGCGCGCACGTATCTTGTAAATAACCACGGCCACCCACAATGTTTGCTCACTTTAAGACAGCGAGAACAACGTTAGTGATTTTAGGAATGCATTAGCGATTTGTACAGTGCTGCCGCATGCGCACCATACTATAAGATGAATAAAGCAAGAACGTATTTATACGTGTGAATTGCACCAGCGTTAAGATGAACTATTGCCGATCTCGCGCTTCCAGCCTCAATGAAGAAGTCATTTCATTGGAGAACCGCAAACAAGCATTCCCGAATTTGCGCTCTCTCCCATTCGCATGACATTAATACCAAAAAATAAGGCGCAGGTTGACAGGGACACACTTTTGACAAGCGATAGCGTTACAATTGAGCCCTTCTCAGCCATTTCCTTGTTATTTAGTGAAATTCGTGCTGAGCCTCAGCGCATACTCCATTTTGTCTGGTATCGTCTTACTAGTTGAATCTGGCAGCTTTACGACTAATGACAATTTAGCCCCCCTCACGAAGTTCATCGTTTCATCGTGGCTACATTCCAGGCCAGCGATGTGCCCCGCACGGTCATGAGGCTTTTTTCAGTCGCACGGGCTGCGCGAGGCAAGGATGCCTGTCCAAGCCTTCGGCGTGTCCTAAACTTAAAGGCTGCATGTGCCAAAAATCAAGAGATATGTGAGCCGTCCACAACGTGTGGCTTTTAAAGTGAAACAGCTCAAAATAAGTGCCTCCGCTGCTAAGCTCCAAACCTTGGAGCACCACAACGTTCTGCATCGCGGTGGTTCCTGCCGCTTGCCCAAATTTTTCAAGTATCTTTTTTGTTCCTCGTTCGATGCAGCGTCCTGCGTTCTATTCCATCATCAAATGTGCGTAAAAAGATGCATCTTAGGTAATTGTTATCTTAGTACCGCCAAAGCGATGTTGAGGTTGGCGTCAACGTCACAGGGGAGAAATCAACGCAACAGTTTAGCAAGTTTTATAATGAATGCGCTGGCTCAGGAGCCCATTAGGCTGAAGATACCCGGGCATGCATATGAATATTATTGATTTTTTTGCGCTACGGTGTGTCCATTGCGCACGCAAGATAAGGTCGGGTAGCTTACTTTACTTCTAACCCATATTCAGCAAAGGTGGTGCAGGTGCAGTTAATGAAGCTAGACGGCTCATTGACTAATGCCGTTCGTACGTCATTTACTGCGTTCTCGACTGTTGCTCGGTAGATAGACATATTTAGCTGTAGCGGATCAGGTGGAGAGGTTGGAAGCAAGCGTTTCCTGCTATTCATAATTCGGTGAACAAGTCCGTGACACTTAGACCTCTTAAACGACACTGGCATTATTTGCTTTGTTCGTACTATTGGTATGATTTTAATATCAGCTCATGTATAGGCATTGTACAATGAAGATGGATAGAAACATGATCCCTCTCCTACAGCCATGTACGAAAACATCGTACGTGCTAATTCCTTTAAAGAAACCGGCTCCATTATACTTCGTTCTTTTACCTCTTTTGTTTCTCATTATTTTTCTTGATTATCACTACAAGCGCTGCAGATCTTGGAAGTATCGAACTGGCAACAAAGATGACAATATCACCGCGTATAGATCGTTAAGATTCAGCGAACATCATAACGTACGGCTGTAATTGTCAGACACAAGTAGAGTGGAAATTATACGGTACACGGCAAGACCTCATCGGGAAAACTCGATATCTAGATAAAATTACGAGGCACGGTTTGCGCATGCACAAGAGTAAGCTTAATGCGCAAAGGCACGAGGACAGCTGAAAAGTTGAACTCGGCGTCGTCGAACAATGGAGCCTACTTCCATCTCGGCATCATATTATGCACAAGACATGCTCAAGGGGGAGGCCCTCTAGTGGAGGAGTTGCCGGCACGCGTATGCGAGGCTAGGTTATCTTGTCAACTACGAACCTTCTCTTTCTGTTGAACTTGTTTTAGAGCTGGTCAGCCAAGGACACGTAAAAAGGGGCACAGGACACATGAAGCACGTGCGCTGGGCCCTTTCTTCAAGTGTTCGTGTCTGCAAGCCCTAAAATGAGCCCACCATAAATAGCCAGCTCACCCAGGTTACCACCCTGACTTCTCTCTACGTTCCCCACCCTTCTACACATCTGTTTTCCGTTCGCGTTTGGCTCCACACGCACGAGCAAAAAAAAAAAAAAAAAAAAAAGGGGGGGGGGGGTATTAGGCGTGTCTCTCTCTCCACCATTTTTTAATCAAATTTTTGACCCGACGTGCTGAGAATTGTAAAGGGTTACTTCAGACTAGCTCAAAACCAGACCACTCTCTCCCTCACCACTCTCTCCCTCTCAGTGGTCCATAAGTGTGTCCACGATCCCGATATGACTGCGATGACCAAGCATAACATTTTTTTTTCCCTCTGGCTCTAACTTGAAACCCTGCGCCTAAGTCCGTCGCTCTTTCTGCTTCATCTCTTTATCTGATAAAACACCTAGGAAGCTGTGAGGCAAGACGCAAGCTTTCGTCATCCTGGCCTCCGTCTTGCGTTGCACGCTCACAGCACAATCTGCCACAATTTCGCAGGGAAAGGAGTAGGTTTGCGAGAACAACAATGATATCTGTCCACTGGCTGTCCTTCGGCCATATTCAAGTGTTCACAAATTATTGGCGTGAGAACTGTTTGTTCAGCACACCGGTTCCAGCCGTCAGGAGCGCATGTGAGGAAATAAGGCATCCATCTGTGTTTCGCAGCAACACCGTCCGTGAATAGAATTTTTTCCTAGCCAAGTTGTGGCGAAGTTAAAAAGTTACACGTTCTAGACCAATTTGGAGCAAAAACACGCGAAACACAATACACACTGCGGGCAGAAAAGGCAAGTAATTTTAAATAACCTCAGCTAGTATAACTTCACGCACAGTCTTGTGCGTTTTACTTCGTTTTAAGTGCAGCAATTGGTAAAATAAGAAAAGCGTGGCTATGACTGGTAACGAAGCCAGTAAATAGCCAGGCTTTTCGATGTCTACGCAATTTACGCCGAACATCAGGGCACACGCCTCAACATTGCGTCTGAATACTACCTCATGTGCTCAGTTTCACAGTTCACTTGGTGAAAAACAGCTGTAAAACGTCTTATTCTTCTTAGTTGAAGCCCTGGCTTGGTAGGAACGAATGAATAGTGATGACTGAATGAGCTGCGAATAACTCTAACAATGTAACAACAAAGAAGCAGTATGCCTGAACCGGACACCGATATACTCCTAGTGCAAGTGCTAACCCAGTGCATGAAATGTCCATTTCCAGGGCGTTTTCTTTTGCTCAGAACATGTAAACAAAAGAAGAAATAAAGGTAACCCCGATGTCGCAACTCCCCCGTCTTCACGTGAGAGGCCAACGCCTCACGCCCGGGCCGTCCGCACAGTGTTCTACAAATGTGGAACGAGAGTGCCAGCGGACACTCGTTCACGGTGACGTGACGGTCGTTCTCGCTTCATCAGTGCCAGAGCGCGTCTTGTCGAAGCACAACGCGACGCGTACGAGGTTCCTCCTCTCCACGGGCGCTGGCGACCCGTCTCAAATCCGCCCTCGGTTTTAAGGCCAGAGGCTACAGCCTGTGAAGCGATACTCCGAGACGAGAACGAACGCGTCCTTCGCTCCGGCGAAAACGCAAACACTGCCACTCAGCATGACAAGAAAGGTCACACTTACGGCGGAAGCTCGAACATCCTGACGAGCGCTTCAGAGCCGAGAAAACCGATATGTCAACGGTGAGGTGGCCGCAACCTAAAAAACGCGCGAGACAAGAGGACCAGTTAAGCCGCGGCAGCGACCAACGAGGCAGTGTACCGACGAGAGGAAGGCGACGAGAGCAGTGATGGTCACCTGATGAGTCAGGAGCTGTGGCACGGACGGGGAACCGCGTGTCAACCCTGTGAGTGGAGCTGCCTTCCAAGAGCGCTCGCTGCTTTCTTCCTGCCTGGTGGCCTTCTTCGTGTCTGAGACCCGAGCTCCAGCGCGACTCCAGCGCGGCGATGAGGGCGAAGGAAGTCTCACCACTCTCTCCCTCCCTTCTCTCTTTTTACCAGCAAAAACTGCCCTAGCCAAAGGTGGAGGAACACGAAAGAAAAAAAAAAGAAGAAGAAGACAGCACCGCGGGAAGGCGAAGAAGACCGCACGTTCTTGGGGCAGCGTGAGAGGAGAGGGAAAGAGGCCTTCACAACAGCGTCCTAAAATATATTTTTCCCAGCCCCACCAGGGTTGCCCGGGGCAAATTCATCTCTCGCTGCTTTTCCGTCGGGAGCCCTGCACGAACCAAGGCCCCGAGAGGGGAAGAGAAGACTGAAAAAGAGCCGCCCGTGTGCACCGGGGGCCGCCAGCCCTCGACAGCCAGCGCGTGATTGCGTCCAACTGGTGTCGCTGATGCACCAGCGTGCTTGCGCGTACTACTGGAAATCGGAGGCGCTCGGTTTGGCGCACCTCAGGGATGCACGTCTACAGTGCTACATCCCAGCAGAGAAAGCAGCAGCAAAGGCGGCTCTGACTCGCTCAAGAATGACTCATAAGATTGAGTGTAATCTTAAGCAAGCATCCCTGAGTCGGTTTCGACGGAAGCAGTTTGTCGGCCTGGCTGCTCGCCCGTTTTCGGAGATGTGCATCACCCCTTCCAACAGCTAATACAAAACTGCCCACAAAGCGTAGCGGAGCCGCGCATAGTTTTTCTGGCATGAACTAAACAAGTAGAACTCAGAGCAAATAATTTGCATAATTTGGAGATCATTGGTGACGTTTATGCGATTAGCAGTCTTTCTTATGATGAGTGTGTAGTCGATGATGGTACATTTTATAGGTTAGGATGTTTAATATTATGATTATTGTATCCCCATGCCATCCGTGAATCATGAAACCTTATGGGCACATCAGCAGACACACGGAGTAGCAATCTCGCTGCCAACCACAATGCCAAATGATACTACGGCCCAGTATATTTTGTTGTAATCCCTACACCTCACTTGAAACTTCGTAGCAACCCCCACTATCAATAGTATTCTGGCTGCAACTTTGTTGCAATGTCTATCCATCAAGCGGCCGCGCTCGACGCGGCCGCTTGATGGAGGTGTCTGTTGCGGATGAGGCGCTAGCGCTTTAATATATTTAAAGCTACATACCCCTCGTGTCACCTTGGCAGATCCATTCTGGGCGATCGGCCAAGCATGGGCACATACAAATATCGCATACGCAGTACCGAAGTTGTCTACTAGTCGAGACAGCAGCCAGCAGAAAATTGTCTCTTCGAGTAAATAGCCAGTGGCCCATGTTATTGTCTGCTCGAGAAGACAGCAGCCAGCCATACTTAGTGGCCCAAGCTAGTAGACAACTTGGGCCACTGGGTATGTGAAAGAGGTTAGATACATACCACAAACTGGGTGAAATTCTCAAAGAATGCTCAGCGCATTAAAAATCCAGCGAACTCACCAATTCCTCCGTCTGTAAACTCATTTACTGCGGCAGCAGTTACTGAACCGACTGCCCCCAACGCCCCCAACTTTCTGCAAAACACCTTCAATCATGTTCACAGTGCCCCAACTATGTGCAACAACAAGGACGATGACAACGGCGACGACAACTACGATAATGACGACGACACTCTGTTGATTGACATCCAAGACAGCGAAGAGCCGTCTTTGCAGGAGGAACGATGACAATTACTGCTGCGCTGAAAGCCGCGCTGCGAACGCTTGCCGCATCGCGCACTAGATATACGTGTATGCTGCGCGAGCGTTCTTTAACAGAACCACTTCGAGACCGTCACCGAGCCTTAATGCCTGGAAGGATCTCAAAAACACACTCAGCCTGCGTAGTGCATAACCACACCACTTACCAAGCGTAAAGGTTACGTGGTATCGCAGCAATTAGCGCGGCCGGCGTCCAACTGCGCATTGTTTCAGGGACATGAGTTCGATCCCCGGCAGTAGTTGTGGGCAAAGTTTTGTTTTTTCTTTGCCATATAATGATGGTGAAGCTGAGTATGACGAGGCTGTGAGGTGACGAAGTGTCCTGACGACGATAGCACGATAACGATGACGAGAAGACGACGTAACGGCAAGGACGGACGAAAGCAGTAAACCCAGGTTTGAGCTCTTAATCGCTTCGCTGTTAAAGTGCCCGACGCCAGGCGCAGTCGTAAATTTTGGTTCTACGCTAGAGGTTGTAAAGGGCCGTGCAGGAAGCGTTTAATCGCAACAATTTTTTATAAACGTTCAGTATAGTAGCCTAGATAGAAGCAAAGCAGGTAGTAAAGCAGTGGTGGGATGAGACCAGCCACCCTCCCGGAGCGCTGGCCAGTTGCTTCCACCCGCAAGTGACATTTCTATCCAGCTCTTATACCTACAGACCACACAAAAACAAGACACAAAAGTAATAAAGGCACACGCACACGGCGCTGCGTGTGTGTGCGCTATTCTCCCTTTTGTGTTTCGTCTTTGTATGCGCTTGCACACGTAGATTATGCATCACTGACTCGCCCAAGCCACCATCCTATAGCAAGCTTCCTCGCCTGCCTTGTCCCATATTGGAACTAAGAGCCCACCTCTTTCTCTTTTGTAAGGACTTCTTTTTTTTTTCCTCCATTTTTTTCTTGCTGCACGGCGCATTTCCAGAGGCGTTTAGATGTGTTCCCGCTCCTGCTGTCTATTGGTGCGCTGCGGGTGGCATGCGTTTGACGCGCAATCACCATGTTTGTGACGCTATCTCGCTCGCGGCCGGTATGGTTCCTTCGGGGACAAGAGCGAGCAGGGTTTCATTCAAAATTTCAGCTGTTCTCGCGGTGCAAATCGGTGTAATATCATGCAGAAACGATTGCCACCACGCGATCTACGCACTGCGAATGTCTGATTACAACGCCAAAACCCCAAAACAGGCGTCCAATATCTCGCTTGTCCAGAAAAAAGTGTGAACGATGTGCTTCGGATTGCAGTGGCGACATTTACACATGAGGGGCCAAATTCACGACGCTTTTCGTTCGTAAGTAGTTTTTGTGCTGTTTGTATAAGTACTCTTTGTAAGTGCTTTTCGCCTTCTCTAATACATAATACGTCCAGCATCAGGTTCGGTTGGAACTGCTCTTGTTCTTGCGAATATGGGTCCTGCCGTTTGTTGCAGTTGCCACTTCGGCGGAAGTGGTAACTGCACAAAAGATTAGAAAAGCTGCCTTAACCTTCTAATCCCTTATTTTCTCCCAATTGTCCGCCTTCCTAATACATTTTGTTCTGACAATGGCCGGCTGTCCATTGCGCTTCGGACATGTACCCAAAGGAAACCATACCGCCAATTCGCTTCCTGCGGTCAACGGGCCTGAGACGGTGATAGTGACGTGTGCCCCTTCAGAATTGTGTGCGCATATTTCTGTTTCACTACTCATCATTCTCCTTTCCTGTGTTTTTAAAATCATTTTCCCTTTTCCCCCGTGCAGGCTTTAGCAAACAAGACTTTTTTTTCACGTTTACCTCCTTGACTTTTCTTGTTCAATGTATTTTGTCTTTGTCTAACAGCGAGTAGCAAGAAGAGAGTTTTCTGAGTCGCCACAATTACAGAGTCTGCATGCAACAAAAGTCGCCATCTTTTATTGGCCCAATCATCTCAGCATTTTTATTGGGTAGTCCTGAGTGTCAAACGCGTGAAATAGTACCATGTACTAAATGCAGCCAAAAGCAATTCCGGTCCGTCAGCAAGACTCGGTGCATGGTTTTGGGAGAGCTTTAATGACCTATATTGTCCGAAAATATTATGGACAGTTTCGCAGGCTGCAGCAAGGGCCTGTCGGTTAGTTATAATGTATAGCGGCAGTTGTTTCCCACCCACTGTGACTTAGCAGCGTCAAAGCTGATCGTGCTCCGGGAAGTGCTCAGAGGGACCGAGGTGATCGTGACCGCGGTTTTTAACGTCGGACGAGTGGCTCCTGTGTCCGCCGTTGAATGGAGCTCGCAGCACAGCCTGTAATATGACGCTGAGCGATAATACGGGTCCTTGCGGACTTTTGACTGTAGCAGCAACTTATCATTCATACTCGAGCTCGATGGACTCGACCTTTTATATATGCCTACGTCCCACTTCATTAAACCCTGTCTGCACAAATAATTTCCTGCTTAAGCTTTACTCGCAATTTACGCATTTGCGAGTATGCTACACTGGCAGTGTTAAAAGGAGCATTTGTAACGCGTAATCTGAATTCGCGGACGAAAGACCAACTCAAAAACTACTCTGAACGTATATGAGAGATGAGGCGCTCTTGAACCACGGTAGTTCGTTGCCTCTTCGTCGCGCGCTGCGAGGTCATTCCTATAGCCTTGTGTACACGAAACTTCTCTTACACCAAGAGTTTTTTTTTTTTTTTTTTTTTTTTTTGCTAAACTGCTTCAGGGCGCCTGCCAACCATAATACCGATCAGGTTGACAACGAGACGATCATCGCGGCGATGGCCAATCGCAGGCGACACTTGCGTAAGAGAAGTTTTGTTAATACGGGCCATGATATTTTTTGTGGGAAACAAGGGCCCTCAACCAAGCATTTAAATCTGCCTCGGAAATTTGTGTGCGCGTGTGTTTGCGTGTGCGCTAAGGCGCATTCTTTTTTTTTTTTTTTTCGTTTTTCGTCACTCATCTGGAGTAGCATGACAAGCTTGTAGATAGACTAACATATCAAATTAACATAATCTGCCTGACCCTGCATTCATGTTCACTGTATAAACAGCTCAAAGCACATTTTCTAGGAAGAACGCATTGACCGGTTTCGCAAAGCTTGTTTGTAAACGCTGCTTCGCGTTGGTCTACACGTCCTCTATGACCTCTTTCGTCATCACGACTGACCAAGTCGGTCGTTGCAGATGGTAATTGCGTACGAATGTCTTTTGAATGTATTTGTGAGTCTGCATTTCATCCGCTCTGAAAAAGGTGATACCTATACTTTCAAGGCGGCCTCAAATGTCTAGCGCTTGATATAGGACCCACCAGCAATCATACTTCGAAGCTATTTCCACAAATGTCAGAAACTGACCCCACGGAATTCTTACGTGCATATGCGTTACAGCAAACAGGCATACTTTAACCTACACGACGTCTAAACACGTATTTAACGCACCTCTTTAGGAAGAAAGAAGAAAGGAACTATATCAGTCTTAACACTAGCTTAAGTCCAAAAGGTATAAACGTTTACTCTGGACGACTGTTTGTGATTTTGAAGAAATATTTGTGAAAGGCAGGGCTATCAAGAGAGGGTCACCGGCAAAAACAGCGCCGCATTCCTCGTAAGCATTTTTTCCTGCTAAATGCAAACGACTGCACGGTACTATACCTACCCTACAGACGTTAGGGCACACAATTTAAAAAATGCTGAACGTGAAAGCCATCCTTGCACGCTTGCAGCATTAGTCACCGGCTTCACACTGGTAAATAAAAACCCTTATAACCAACATCAGCGTCATGATGTAATAGCTCTCACAGAAGTTACCCAGAAAAAGCGCTCCAAGCAGTATTCGGCATAAAGCCGCATGACGGCGTTTTCTTGCTTGCGTTTATCAAGGTTTTTGTGTGTAAAAATCTCTTATATCAGCGCAGTGTCAGTGACTCAAGTGCCGCCATTCGTGTCCCGTTTAACCATGCGAGCCCTTTGGCGTGGAAACTTGAGCGGCAAAGCGTATGCACTCAGGACCTCTGGGCATCAATTCAATTGATAACTGCGGTTTTTACGCGATAGTAACGAGGTTGCTGCTACGTGGTTCTCTTACTGAAAGAGGAAGAGATAAAAGTGATAAGGGGTAAGGCAGGGAGGTTAACCAGGCGAAGGCGGGTTGGAAAGAACTCCCTGCCACTCTGTGCAGCAGCATATAGCGAATACAGTGTTTCTTTTTTTTTTTTTTTTTTTTTGCAGGGCGAAGAAAAAAATGAAGTTATGCTTTCTTTCTAGCATCAACACGGGTCACGGCGGCCGCGATTTATTTTCTTTTTTTTTCTGTCGTAGAAGTGGAGCAACGCCAACGAACCGATATTTCAGCCCCCCGTTGAAACCAGTCAAATAAGACGTCTCTCAAAACCAGCATGTTTGTTTCTTTCCGTGCGAGGCAGTAAAGCTGCCGCATACTCTTATTTAAAATATATGGCATTCCAAACGAAAGCATCAGCGTGCCGCTGCAATAAAAGAAAAAGAAATCTTATATCCACCCGATAGCAGATAGAAAAAGGATGGAGCGGAAGGGAGTACGGCAGGTGTATTCACTTCCGCTATACGAAGCGGCGCCGAAAAATAAAGCAAGGAATAAAAAAGATGGTGCCTGAGTCACCGCTTATGAAACCCGATGCTCAGCAGGCATCTTTCCGGCGCGTCCAAAATAGCCGCAGCGACCGGAACGCTCCCCTTGGGGGGGCGGCTGCCTATAGGCCGTCTGTCTGTGCGGCCCGGAACGCTCTCTTCGAGAGACCGGGGAAAAGCGGCTGGCAGATTCGTGAAAGATGAATTGTGTACCGTCTTGTTCGGCGGGGGTTACCCGTAGTGCTTGCGCAACCAAGAGCGACCGCGCTGCTCCAAGCTTGACGCTGCCTTGCCGTAGTTCTTTCTATTCTCTGCCGTTTTGCCTAAAGCTAGCATCTCGGCGAATGTATGTAGAAAACTCGCAACAGAATTTCGCCGTGCAAAGTTTCTTCACTCAGTAATTTTGACAGGCGATATTTTATTTTCCCTAATCTTCAAGCGATTTTTCCTATTTACAATGGGCCCTGCAACGCGGGGTAACCAAAAGGAGAAGCATCAAGTAGGACATATTTTACGCAACTGTTCTTTGAAGTATCTGCCGGTTCGTAACAGTCACCTGCCTTAGTAAAAGTAGACAGTGGAGAGGGTTTGTCGTAAGGCACTCGCTGTCTCATATTTAATTCGTGCTAAGGAATTGCGACCGCTAAGCTACGCTCTATATACTCAATCGGGAACGTCCGCTTTACATAGGAGCTTTCGCAACGCCATACATTATTTCCTGGCTGTGGTTGTCACAGTGCTCAAGTTAGTTTCGTTCGTGCACGAATATTGCCACATCCTTGCTGAAACTGCGTGGCCTGAAACTCAACCAAGGGCAACGTCATCCGGCAGAAGTGATCACATCGGTGCTCCTCAGGTCAACTCTGCTGACAAAGAGCGTCGGCTGCACACGTGGTTCACCTATATTGCGTCAGTGTTACACTGGTAGTGCTGACAACAAGCGAAGCAAACGAAATGCAACAGTAATGGCGAGCAGCCAATTGAAACTCTTGGCGCTGGCAATAAATTCCTCGTCGAGAAACGGAAGTTCTGTGTGACGAAATAAGTGGAAGAATAATAATATACAGACATGTCTCCTGATATCCTGGTGCATCGAGGCGAGGATGACAACATGGTGGCAGTCTCAAGCGATGAAGACAAAAAGTTGCAATGGAGAACAAAAAGGCAAGGACGTCAGCAAGACACGCATCTTGTCAAATGCTCCCAAAAGAAGACAATAGGTACGAGAATACAAAGGTGGTAGGGGATAGTATCATCAAAGTATTGGTTGCCGTTACGTGTGTGCGGCTAATGACACGAAAAAAGACATCTGCACAATATACATGTGCATTCCTGGTAACAAAGGTAAAGCTGCGCTGCCATCGCCAGTTCTCAGACAAAGCGCATTACAATTTTTCCACGACAGGTACAGTAGTATTCGCTGGCACGTTAAACCCTGCACCTCCATCGATGTGATGCTGTTTTCGAAAAAGCTTGAAGTGGCGTTTAGGAACGCTTACTCCTATCGTATGGGAATTGCCGAGAGCCCGATGTGCCACTCCTGTAGGTGCGAGGAAACCATGGAGCGCCTATTGTGTACCAGTCCTCGCTACGACGTCCAACGCCTCTCTCCCAGGACAACTTTAAGCCGACTGGACTCGAGACCGTTCTCTCAGTCAAAGATACTCGGACCGTGGCTACACCCGTCACTAGCACAAAAAGCGATTCGTGCACTAGTACACTACTTGAAGTACGCCGTTTTAAGAGAGCGCTTGTAGCGTCCCTGTGCATCGTCCCACGTGTACTCAGTACTCACTCTCTCCCTCTTTTCCTCTTTCTATTCCCCATTTCCTTTACCCTCTGTGTAGGGTAGCAAACCGGACGCTCGTATGGTTGACCTCCCTGCCTTTCCTCTCCTTGCTCTCTCTCTTGTGTCGTGCTCAAAGCGAAGACATCTTATCTCACAAGATAGACCGAATCGGCGGGCGCAGATTTCTGCAGTCCTCCGCCACCTAAGCATACTACTTCGTACAGTAAAGAAAGCGCCTTGAATCCCACTGCGGCGCTGCACCGATGACCGAGTGAGCAAACAATTTCCGGAAATACTAGCGTCAGCGAGAGACGCCGCGCAGCCGCTTGAACAGGCTCGATAGGCGTCCTTTATACGTGTACAAGGGGACAAAGTCACGAAGCTTTTCGCTCGTAAGCAATGTTTGCCATTGGCCTTCCCTAATAATGTGTTCGACTTATTGTGTCACTGCGATCGATTTCAGTCGGAAAGACAAACTTTATCGAACGCATTGCGACGACTTGACGATCGACCGTTGTCCGTGTAGGTGCTCTTGAAGACCGTCCCCATAGCTCGTCGGCCCACAAAGCTGTGAAGGCACTGTTGTCTTTCTTGAGGACGACTGGCCTAAGTGAACGCCTTTGAATTGCTCAGGCCCTCCGCGTGCGTGTGCGAGCTCACTGTGTCCTTCTTCACCCCCTCCTCTCTCTATCTCATCTTTCTATTCCCTCTTTCCCATCCCCCATAGTAGGGTAGCCAACCAGACGCATTTCTGGTTAACATCCCTGCCTTCTCTTTCTCTCCTCCTCATCATCCTCCTCCTCCTCCTCCACGATTGGCTAGCATCTGCTCTTACGAGCAGCTTTAGCGTAAGAACGGTTTTCGGAATAGGGGGCCGAATCGGCGAACTTGCACCAATCTTTGCTGCTTTATTCGGGGAAATGTGTATATACTCTCAACATCATACATGTAGTATTTGTAATGATGTGCTTTACTTTTCGCGGTATGCAAGTCGTGTTGTGACTGTACAGTTAATAAGTGTTCCCGTAACGAGCGCTGCGAGTGATTCGTAAACGTTCGCGGCTTGCCGATATATGGTGCTCTGACTATGCGTATATTCTAACAGGCTATTACTGAGCTATATGCGATGTTTTATCTCTCAGCTATTTTCCTTTATGTCATGCCTTCTTCTTTTTTGTTTTCTTTTTTTAACATTTCTTAGTCACCGAAGCTGATTTTTTTATGCTTGGGGCAGCCGGCCCTTCGGTGGCCTATTTTCTCATGATGCCATAATTTAGTAAACAACAATAACTCATAATGTTCATCATATATCATTAGTCAAAAAACGCGATGCATTTTTTATGACTAGCTGGGTTATCAGCGGCATCGTCAGGAGCTAGCAGTGACACGTGTGACATGAAAAACGAATGGCGGCATCAATTTGAGAAGTGAGGCAGACGAAGCCTCCCGATGTTCCAGCAATAGCGGTCGAACAGTTTCAACTCCCGTTTTAGGAATGAACGTAACAACAAGCCCGGCTCGCTGGCGCTTGAGATTACACCGGCTCATCAGAGGTCAAATAATTCCATGACCTTTGTTGTCAATATTACCCAACATCCATGCAGTGGCGACTTACAATAGGCCAGCTATCATTTGAACCCTGCTGCAACGCACGCGGCTTCGTGTTGCTGTGATGGGCGCATTTTACTTCCTCACTTATTTGGTCAATCGGCCAGACAGCTATACGCCAGTGATTGCTACGATATGATTTCCCTTGTGCCTTCCCTCATTTCAATGATGAACGAGACACTCTGCCCTGCGCGCTGAACACAGACGTTGACCACTCACAATCGAAGCAGAGGGAAGTAATCACCCATTGACTAGAACGCAGACGATGTCGCCCGCTTGATCGTTTGTTCTTGAACGATATTGTACTTCGTCCTTTCATTGAACTCGATATTTCTTTCCACTATTTCTATCTGTGCAATGTAAGTAGTCAATCGGAGTCAGCTCTGGTCAAGAAGAGACGCGGTGGTGGAAACGACAACTAAAGAGCAGAAAACGCCATCTTATACTTTTGCACTGTTGGTCTCTTTTACCACTCATACTTGCGCTAACCAAATAGCATTCGAATTCCTCATCTAGAAAACCAGCAGTCCGCTTTACACTGGCCGGCAGGGGATGCTCAGACACGTTCCTCTCTTCCTATTTTTCGTGGGGTAGCGAGGAGACAGAACTGGGGCCGCTTTGCCAAACAATTGCCTTCGTAAGAGCGCTTTGTGATTGCCCCCAGCCACATTCCCTAATAATAGACTCGCTATTACGGTTTACCCTTGCCCGTGTTCAGGAACCACTCTAACGCAAAACTGCATGGTATATGAGTACTGGTCCTGGGTTTTTCATAAGGATTGTTCTATCAGAGATAGAAGCGGAGGAGTCGTTGAAAAGGGCTCGTTCGCTTTATCCGCACCTCCTCCACCTTTTCTGTCTTTTTAAGTAGCCTTTATATATAAGGACCTTCGTCAATGTGATGGCGCTGATATAGATGTGCAATTCACTAACTGTCATCATGTGTGATGGCTCTATCAGGTGCATCGTGTTAATAAAGGTGCAATTATATGCAGTTGTAATGATGTCAGCAGGCAGTATAGTGATGTGAAAAGTTCTATTAGTATACAGTCAACCTGCGTACCGTTCACCTACAGAGAAATTCCACGTTGAGTGTTATTAAAGCAGAGTAAGCACAATCGAATGCACCTTACTTTTACATTCCTATAGGTTTTTTTTTTTTCAGTTGCACCAAATTCTTAAAAATTGCCTAAGTCAGATAGCTCAATTCTAACGCTTGATTTAAATTACTCGATGAGGCAGCCATTCCTTCGACAAAAAATTAAAATGCTTAATTAAATAATCAACACAATTACGCTAATTAACTTTTACAGCGAAGCTGTATACCTCTTGTTTGTCGGAAATTTTCGTGGCGTACACATAAAACCACAGGTTAAAAATTGCAGGCAAACGGCATATCTTTGTTTGCAATCAGGCATACAGCATATATATATATATATATATAGTGACGTCACCACGCTTTCATTAATAAAAGGGAGACCCGTCTAGCAACTCATTCAGTTCATTCTAAGACTGCCATGGGTAGACCACAGAAATTAAAGACACCAGAAGAACAGTGTGAATACAATGCTCGACCGTGTGTGGTGTTTGATACAGCTTCGCTGGACATTCACGTTCGCAGGGTGGGATGGCGGCTATTTTTTTGATCAAATACTTTACGGTACATATTTAAATGTACGAATTATGACCGGTGAGTTCGCAAGGCGTATCCACTTAGTACGAGTTCTCGGATTGCACCAGTTTCAAGATATTATTTTTCAAAGTTTTCGACGAAATGAATTGGCGTTCCATTTGCTTTTTTTTTTTTTAAAACGCTGTTTTATACATTGAAGCACAAAAGTAACTGGAACACCAATGCACTTCGTCGGACGGTTTGAAAATTAATACCTTGAAACTAGTGCAGTCTAGAGAATTCGTTCCAAGTATTGAATACGCCTTGCGAACTCACTACCTATAATTCATAGATTAAAGTAAGTGCCGTAAAATAATTAATTTAATTGTTAATTATCGTAACTATGTTAATTATTCAATTAAGCATTTTGACTTTTCGTAAAAGTAATCGCTGCCTGATCGAGTAATTTAGATCAAGGTTTAGGATTATGATATCTGCCACAGGCAATATTTAAAAATTTGGTGCAGCTAAAAAAAAGAACCCTGTATATCATCAGCACACGTTTGCACGTACTAAGACGCTTTTCTTGATTTTTATTTTTTTAAGTTTCGTAATGTCCTTTCGCAGCTTTCGCTACCATAACTTTCGAGCGTAAGAACAGGAAAACTCTGACAGAATGTTCTAAGAAACAGGGGCCGAATTTACAAAACCCTTCGTTCATAAGGGCTCAATGCCATCGGAATTGAACACTTCGCTAATAATACGTCCAGCATTAGGACTGTCTGGAATTTTCTCTTACGCGCTAGAATACGGGCCCAGGGGCTGAACTCACAAATTTTTTCGTTCGTAAGTGTTCCTCGCTATTGGCCAGGCACCTTCGTTAATTATATGTCCAGCATCGCGATTGACTGGATTTTTCTGTAACGAACGAGTGTAGCGTGAGAGAATATTTGTCAGTACGGGCCCAGGGCAAGATAAACACGCAAGACACGAGCTGTGCTCCTTGAGGCTCGAGTGGGGAAGACTCCGCGTCACGAGAGGACGACATGCCCGAAGCATCCGAAAACGACTTAAGTGCACCCGGGTCAGGTAGATGGCGGCAGCGTGCCGCTCTACCCCTGACCTGTAAATAGTGCACTTTGGGAGAGGCGCCCCAAGTGCAAGAACGGATGTAGGCATTTACTTCAACATTGCCTTGTGAAGGTTGCCATCATTTTTTTTTTCGTTTTCCGGGAGGAGACGGTTAAGTTTCTATTTCCGATTTTTTGTTTTATCTTTATCGTCTTTAATGGCGATAAAAAAAGCATCAGAAAGCAATGTCAGACGTCCAGCTACCCCTGCGGCAAAATTCAGAAAGTTTTTCGTTAGTAAGGTGCTGTTTGTCATCGGCCGCCTGCCTTCGCTAATAATATGTCCAGCATAGCCATCGCCTGGCATCTGTTCTAAGAAAACAGATATAACGTAAGAATTTTTTTTTTGCGAATGAGGACCCTTAATTAGAGAGAGAGAGGGAGAGGCTCTTTCATGAATCCTGGAGAGGTTTGCCTGGCGGAACACCCACCATGCTACTCCAGAAGAGTGACATGAAACATGAAATTATATGCAACAGTGCACACCTCACAGATACACAACGTACAGAAAGCACCACCACAATGCGTCCCAATCCTAAAACATCTCGTTAACGTCAGTCGCTCTGAGCAAGTTTAAAATTACCTTCGTTGCGAGAGAGAGAGAGAGAGAGAGAAATAACTTTATTTTGCCCAAAATGTGGTTAGAGGAGGGGGTAATGACGAGAAGCCTCCCCCGTCCCCCCTTTAGACGGCGGCCGGCAGCCCCTGAGCCGCGGCGGCGTCTTCAGCCATTTGGACTACTCTTGCTTGAACATCCGGGTCCGAGCTGAGCAGCACGGTCTCCCATTGCTCCTCATTTCTTATTATTAAACTGGGTTGTTGTGGTTTTGAACAGTTATTGTTATGATATTGTTTCTTTGGGCATGCCAAGATTATGTGTTGAAGATCTGCTCGGTTGTTACAATGCTTACATATGTCTGTGTATACGTCTGGGTGATAGTGACTGAAAGCAATGGGGTTGGGGAAAGTGTTGGTTTGTATTAGCCGCCAAACCACCGATTGCTACTTGTTTAACGAGCAATGTGCTGCCGGATATCTAGCCCTGGCTAGTCTGTAATGATCAATGATTTCCCTAAAGGAAACCAGCCTATCTCTGCCCGACCGGCGGATTGCGAATGCGTACGTTTTGGTGTTGGTGACGTCGTCTCGGTCTGCGAAACCTCGAGCCGCGTCATGCGCATTCACGTTGCCTGGCAGGCCAGAGTGGGCTAGTGCCCAGATTATTTTTATTCCCCTAACTCGGTCTCCGTGGAAACCAGCCTGGAGGATTTTTTGCGCCTTTGGCGAGGTGCGTCCTTTAGCGTAATTTAATATGGCGGTCTTGGAATCACTTATTATAATTTTATATTTGGGAGAAGATGTCATTGCTAGTGCAATGGCGACCTCTTCTCCTACCTCTGGCGTTGTTCTTAGGATTGTGCCTGACGCAATTGCATGTCCTTGATTATTGACTACTGTCACTGCCATGGCATCTTGATGTTCGTAGTCGGCTGCGTCTACATAGAGCACATCTTAAGAATTTTCAAACCTTCTTCCTAATGCTTTGGCTCTTTCTTTTCTTCGTTCTTTGTTGTGCGAAGAATGCATGTGTTTGGGTAACGGGGGGATATATAGGTGTCTCCTAATGTCCGCAGGTATATCTGTTTTCATGTCAGTTCTGGGTTCATAGTTGATGCACAGTGATTCCAGAATATGTCTTCCGGTTTGACTTTTGGAGAGCCTCTCCATCTGGGCAGTTCTGTGAGCTTCTATCAATTCGTTGCGCGAGATGCACAGGCAGCGTTAGTCCATGGGCCAAGGATTTGTCTTGGCTCAAGGGATGACAGTATTTGATGAATGATCAGTGCGGACATTAACGCTGTTCTTTCTAGTGTAAATAGCCTGAAAGCGCAGGTTACTGGGCTATGTCTTCCCGTGCGCGTATAGCATGCAAGGCACAGTGGCGACCTTATTCGTTTGATATTAAATATGACGTATTTAGTATTTGCGACATCTAGCCGAATGCGGTCCCGACATGCCCGATAACGCCTGTCGTGGCTACACGGTATGCGAAATTCGCACATGGGATCGTAAGTGCAAATAGGTCCGTACTTATGTTCTGAGCCAGTCCAGACAACACGCCGTGCGTGTTGTCTGGACCGGGCGGGGGCCATGACATATCCTCAAGACATATGTCTTGGCCTCTTAAAGTTCTAGCTTGCATTCATTCCAATATATTCATGTTCGTTCGGGAGATGTCGTGCAGGGCATAAAAGCACGAAAAAGGAGACCTTCGCAAAGTGCTGTATATACTCTAAGTAGGGATTCAACAGAGCATCCACCAGCATTACTGGAAAAGCTTGCCAGAGATGTGAGCAAAAAAAGGAAAGCTTCTCCTTTAGGTATCGCATATGTGACGACCACGTCAGCTGTCTGTCAAAAGCCACGCCCCGAAATTTGTGACTGGATCTGGGTGCTTTCTACTTCCAGGTCATAGCGTTGGATGTCCCTCTTCGTAAATGCTATCACAGCACAATTCTCTGGTTGCATGTTAAGCCCTCGACAGAAAGTGTTCGCAGGATATGGTACAACAGGGAGGCAGCATAGAGGTAAGACAGCTGTATTGCCTTTCACTAGACGACAACTGAGGAGTTTTCATCTCAATCTTGAAGGCCAAACCTTGATGTCCATGAAATAACATAAATTTATAGGAGTTATTCTTGACCGACAACTGTCATGGGCTTCGCACATCCGCGCGATTGAAAAACAAGTCCATCGGTGACATCTAGCTTCCACCGTCACTGAACTCTTTGCTATGATATAGGCGTTGCGCTTCATAGCATTAGTAGAAAATGCGGTAAAATGGGCAATTTTTAGTGATTCTCAAGCCGCACTCGCATCATTAAAAGGCATATAGGCAGAAATGTGTTGAATACATATTTATTGCACGAAACGCTGACGCGCTCACAAAAGCAAGTACGAAAAATCCCGTTATAGCATTTCATTGGCTACCAGGTCACTGCAATATTCCTGGAAACACTGCAGCGGATGCAGCTACGAATCGGGCGCACAATAACGAAGAAAGATTAAATCTTCCTCTTTCACGTATTGAACTCCGCTTGCTCCTGAGACAGTTCTGCGGCCGTCTAAGCGAAAATACCTGGTTCGATCGACAGTCTAAATGTTCCGAGTCATTCTTTATAGACCAATGTATCAAACTGTCAATTCCGCCAAAACTGGGAGATAACAAAAAATGTGAGACATTGCTGCACCGTCTGCGACGCGGCACTTATTGTGCAGGATTAAACGTGCCCCTATAGCCCGCAGTGCGCGTGTGGCCACCCAGACGAACATGTGCACCACCTCCTTCTCGAGTGCCCCGAAGGCATAAAACTGCAAAACGACATTTGAGGGCAGATATAATGCATTAGACCGACGACCATTTAATCTAAAAAAATACATTTGGTCCATGGCCAACAGCGGAGCTTCAGAGAAAAGATTTTGTCACTTTAGAAGTTTTCTTATAAAACACCAGTATCTTAGGCCTATATTAAATTTTAGTGTCCGCTGAAAGATATATGTCTGATGTAATTATATACTTGTTAGGTCGTCAAATGTTAATGTAGTATGTTATGCACGGGTATACTTACGGTCTGTGCTCTCGTCTGTGAAACTGAACTTCTTTATGTGTTCTCGGACAATACCAAGCAAATGTGCTTACATATGCAACTGTATACACGGTCACCTTCTGTGCATGAGTTCCTGGACTCATGCATAGAACCTTGTGATATTGCTGACTGACAGTTTTTTGTCATACTTTCGTGCCACATTTTGTTACAAATTTTGTGACAATGCTTTTCTTTGTGAAGCCACGAGAACTAGCCGGTGCCACCTAAAGCACCAACCTCTCCTAACACATCATGTCTGTGAAACAAACAACAAAAAAGATAGATGGGGAGGGGGGAACGTGATGCTGGCTGGCGACAGGGTTTTTCACTTTAATAGGTAGTTCTAGAATAGGGTAACCCAAGACTAGCGTGGGAACCCGAGCCTATAACGAATAGCGTCTCGCCACTGCGCATGCGCTGAACGCAAACTGCTTCCTTCAGTTTGGGTTCGCACTCAGGTTTCCCTAAGCTTTGAGTGAACAAACATGGTTGCACCCATCGAAGCGACAGTTCTCGCCGAACACCAAATCCAACCTCATTTCTCAGTAAGTGGCAACGCGTTCTCTTGCTGTGAAGAGACGCAGACTGGAGGCTGGTTTTTGATACTTATAAAGTGACAATGTAAAACTGTTCTGCTTCAGAACAAGCTGCACTGTCGATTACCCGACTCTAAGGTTGACTCTCTGTCTTATCTTACTCTCTCTCATCTCTCTCTCTCTCCCACAACTTTTTTTTTTTCCGTGCACATGCAACTTGCAGCGTGAAATCCTCAGGCACGATGTGCTGCTGTGTCCTCGTTCCGAGCTGTTTCCGCAATGTCGATGCGTCTTGAGAGTGTGCGGGAACCTTTGGCAGGTTGATACGCATGACCCACGCGCAACTACTGAAGCAGCTATATAATGGTGAATAATGGCAACGAGTGGGCTTTCTTCATCAGCGCGTCCCTCGGGAACGACGCGATGCCGATTAATTTTGTAGTTTGGCGATAAGCACACCGAAAAGGAAATGGTCTTCGTCGGCTATACAGTTTGTCGATCGGGGTGGCGTAATCAACCGGCGTTCGCTAAGTAGAATACATTGAACAGGTTTCACATTAATGGAAATCATTTCGCATGTCCGTGGGCTACAATTCTTGACCGAAGCAGCTTTCGCCACATCTACGAGCAACGTCATTGTTCCGCAGTTACTTCACTGTTCAAATGGCCTTGCGAATGGGCGCCGAAAATCAGCTTTGACACCCTTTAGCTAAATCCCGTCCGAAGTAATAGCAGTATTGCTTAAGGTTCAAAAATCATTAATAAAACGTGTCATAAAACGTGTTACGACTGCTGACTATAGTCAAAAGCACGCTGCAGTTCTTGATAATGCACACTTCACTGAAGGCGCAGCTGCACAAATACTTGTTATTTGAACTGGGAATTATTGTTTTTAGAAATTATCGAATACCATTAGACACCGCTCTCTTGAAATAAAACTATCCAAATTATCCCGAGACCGTTGCGACGTCGCTCTATATCGCATGAATGTGAGATGCTTTGCATTTTGAGAGAAGTTACGTCGACGTTCTCATACGATAGAGAGCGTCGACGTAACTTCTCTCAAAGTGAAATGCATCTCACGTTCATTCAATCTTCACGTTCATTCATTTTACCTCGAACGGGAAAAAGAAAAAGAAATCAATAATAGCATTAGTGCGCATATTCTGCGGCAAAGTTCTGGCACCAGAAAATTTGTGATTATGTAATGTAATAGTGAAGAAGCGGCTGAAGCAAACCACTGTCGCGTTTAGTTGTAGAATGCAGTCACAAATGACGGCCTGAAAGCCCCCAGCGTAGCAACCACGCCTAGCATGGGCATTTGCAGCAAAATGACCCCGAATTCTACCACTTCCTATTCCTATCTTCCCAGTTTCGGCGTGTTACAATTCTCGTAAGTGCTACTCGCGGTGCCACATGGAAGAAATCAGCAGCCAGCGTTATCCTGTTGGATTCCAACGCTTCTTTTGCATATTATAAGTCTCTAAAGTGCCTCGCGGTGAAACGCAGAGAACGATAACATCAAAAGACCCGCGCTCGCATGTGTTATGATGCTTCCCGACATCATTTCGCGCTCCTTCTCCGTGTCAACTGCTCGTTCGTTCTTTCAGCCTATTCTAAAGTATGCCATGGCACTCGCCTGATTGTCTTGACATCGCAGACAAGTCGTCGCAAAGTTTACGACAGGCACTTTCCCAACCTTCCGTTCGAGTTCCGTATTATCCCTTCCCCAACATCTAACCTCTCTTTCTCTTTGGATGTGTTTCTTTCCCATCTACTTCGCAACGCGGAACACGTGCTTCCCGGGCGCGTTGCGCGCAAGCTTCAGTTCAAATCACCTTCCGCTGCCCAGTGCTTGTCTTGCCGGCAGCGCCCGCGACAACGCCCTAGCTAGCTCCCTCCAGTGTTTTACTTGTACCACTGCCAGAACGCGTAACAGGCGGCTTTCCTTGGTTAAGGGTCGCCCTGTTTGTTGCCGCAGCGCGGAATTTACGGGACCCTCAGTGATGGTAGTGTATACCCACTCTCAACCGGGCTGTAAGGCGTTGCGCGCGTGCCGCTGCCACCGTGTGCCACGCAGATTGCGCAATCCGCGCTTTCTCCGAAACGGCGTTCGCGTGCTAGAGCGAGAGCACTCATCTCGCAGAATAAACAAGTGAACTTCCCCGAGAAGGCGAGTACTCGAAGATGATGAATAGCGTTCTGTTATAAGGCGGCGGCCGAGCGCGTCGCCGAGCATCAGCAAGGCGGCTATTTCGACGCTGTCGACGGTTCGGCAAACGGAAACGCATACACAACAGAACGCACTCGGCGGAGACTGAGAGAGGTGAGTGTAGTATATGGATGTCGCTCCTCGGACGTGTATGTTTTGAAAAGCGTTCGCGCAGTCAAACAGACCCGGTGCTTTTACTCGGTGATGGAAAAAAAGAAATGAAAGCAAAGTTTATGGAGAGAAAACTCGAGTAACGGGGGCCATCGCAAGGACGGTGCGCGGACCGGTATGCGACGCACGCGCGCTATGGCTGCCGCGCTGCTCAGAGGACGCCGCCAGCCGCATGTGGTACGTCAGCAGGCGCAGACCCATTTAGAAAGACGCTCAGTTGCACCGCGTTTCCTTTGGGCAGACAAAACATATCTGCAGGCAATGTTGTCTCGCGAAGAAGTGAAATAATGTGACTCAGAAAACAGCCCGCCAATACATAGAACGGAAGATTATGAGACAGTACAAAGCTTGTACCTCTCTCTCTCTCTCTCTCTCTCTCTCTCTCTCTCTCTCTCTCTCTCTCTCTCTCTCTCTCTATCTCTCTCTCTCTCTCTGTGTGTGTTCTTTACGCTTTTATTTTTCTTTTGTGCTAACGGATCCCATCGCGTCAATCCCCATGACGCAGACTTTTGTCGGTGCTTTTCCCACCTATCCGCGCGCTGTCCAACGCCTATGAAATCCACACGCCTATCCACGCGCTGTCCAGCGCCTATGAAATTCTATGCTCGATTCCTTAGGTTCACGTAAATGAAAGTGAAGCCATCAGATATATGTGTATATGTGGAAAGAAAGCGCGGCGACTGATGCAAACTGGGTAGCACGCGGCTTCGGCTATTTCAAGGAATGACATGAAATCGTTCCGGCCAACGCGGCCGACTATCTTCTGTAAACGATTGCTTGATTTCTACGTGTTGTCCGATATCAAGTTCACGAAGATCGACTGCTCAGAATACCGTTGCTTTCCGTAAACTTGGGCTTACTTTCAAACAATTGTGCGTGTGAAAGCAAGCGAACGTTCTCTAAAAATAGTGACAGCGACAGACATATCAATATTACGTGCCGTAAGGCTCGCGGCATTTCTCGCAATGTCGGTTGCGGTAAACAGCTGTAACGCCGACTGGAGAATTTGAATGTCACTATATCTCTGAATGCGGGCTTTGCGTATAACATGCCTGTCAGATACGACATTTGGCCCGAGTGAGTTCCGAGCCCGTGACAAAGGAGAGTTGGTGGACCGTGCCCGGCCAGCAGGCTGGGCCGGTCACGGGCTTTCGAGTCAGCAACTGAGATTATATGATGCCCCAACTACGACATGTGGCTACAGGTGAGTGTCTTGTGTAAGAGTGCGTGTCGATAGACTTATACTCTTATATAATACCGACTTGCTGTCCTGAAAATACCCTGCGCGTTCTCAGGACTCCTGCGTAGTTGATTCAAACATGTGTGGTTTAGTTTAGTTAAGTTTCAACAGCTTAGTTTCAACAGCACCTATAGCGAGAAGGTTGGACCTAAGCTGGAGCTAAACTCTTCCCTACTAATACGGATTCGCTTGCGGCCTTGCACGCCTAATCCTTGCCATAAAGCAACGAAAAGACGTCATTTTAGTTTGTCTATTAGTCGAACGACGACGAGACAAACATTGTGTCAAAATTTCGGCGACTGTTTTGTTCTATATGTAATGCTTCTTGCACTAAGCGATAAAAGCTAACGATAGCTTTGAATCCTAATAGTTCGTCTTGCAAAGAAACATCACGCAAAAACCATCGACGTTGATTGGCAATGTAAGTGAACAGCCGAACGTTTCTAGAAAGCTACTCATTTTATTAAAGGAACAATGCACTTGAAGGCGTGTATTGGTTGCAATGAGAATATTTAGGTAACTTTTGTTATTTTATTGCATAATTTTGCAGAGAACAGAGCCTAAGCAGTGCATCTGTAGTGATAGTATATAGACGGAGCGTTCCACCACAGCATCTAAACCTTCAGACGCCCCAAAGCTCTATAGCACAACAGCACGTGCGTCTCAAAGAACGATCGGCGATCAAATGCGCCCCACAACTCAGTTGTGCGAGACCACGTGCTTTTTGCATCAGCGGTCAACGTCCAACCACCGCCAAACCCCACCGACCACGAAAGCGGGCGAAAGAGCCAAACAAAGCTATTGGCTTTAAAAGGAGGAAAACAGCCCCACGTCATTTCGTGTTCCCATCTTTCCTCGACAAGGAGTGGAAACAGAAGTCGTATGTGGCCGTGGCCCATACCCACTACGTGGGGTCTTGGCGAAAACTCTGGTAGCACAAATACAAGGAATTAGAGCTAAAAAATGTAAGAGAAAGAAAAACCCATGATGCCCCCGTGTCCCTAATATTTCGTCGCCTTCCTTCTAGTTCTTATACTACCAGTGCTACGCCGTAAAGGCAGGCGCGACTTTTTTCGCTACCTACATTCGTGACCAAAGAACAGTGCGTCATAATAATGCAAGCAAGAAATATAATAATGCTGAATGACTTGAGGTAATTATCAACGGATATTTCAGAGTGGTATCAGATAAGAATGTATTTAGAGAGGATGTCTTAGAGAATTTACGTTTCTTTATATTCGTCTTGGTATGCTTTTGTAGCGAGAGCTCCATTGGCCGTAGTCTCGCCGTTTCGCTGCACCGCGAGCTGAGCCGTTGCCTAGCAACCGCCGCTCGCCGCGCCATCTGGCATGAAGTCAGAGGAGGAGCCGGTGAAACCCCGTTGCAACAACAGAGGAGGAGCCGGCGTTGTATCGTATATATAGAAGGGGTGGCTTGGTGGGATTCGTCGGCAGATATGGAAAGTGAGTCGGAGAGACTGATAGAAGCCAGGCTTCGTCGTCGGAACGAAACCAAGAGGAGGCAGCGAGCCGAGGAGACGGAGGAAGAACGAGCCACACGCCTCGAGAAGCGTCGTAAGTACGAAGCGGCCAGGCGAGTGGATTCAGATGAGGATATCACCCGAAACGTGTTCAAGTCACTGGACGACAACCCCTTATCCTCCCGCCTCACCGACCATCGGGCCGTCTTTGTGGAAATTGAGAAACAACAAGATAAAAACTTCAAAATAAATGCGTTACACTTTAAAAATGTCTAGTCTTTAATGTAACCATAACTTAACGAGAGGTAACAACCAAACCTAAACACTCAGACGTACGAAGCTAAACCATAAAGATGTAACCTTGGAGAGAACCAAGCTAAACAATAAGATTAACCGTATACCTCTCGCTACGCACACCCAGGCATAACTGAGTTAAGCCACAGCCAATTTTTTGCGTATATTTTTACTTCGCAGCTGGCGGAAACTTCAGCTTTCTCTTGTCCTGCCTCTCAGCGCGCCGGTGACCAAATCTTTCGCCATGCATGAATTTCTCTAGCTGGCACATCTTTTGCACGTGGGGTATATGTCAGGTGTGTATGCACCGTCAAAGCGAGCCTCGTGGTAACTGCTTCGTTCATAACGGTAAATTAAGGACACCACGATGTTATAATGCTGCTGCAGGGTATTAGCGATGGAAGATCAGCGCACCCGAAGTAGGCAGGGACACCGCGCTTCCCGATCCGGCGTCCCGGAGGCGACGCAAGCTACACTCGCACGCGCACGCTGCTAAGGGTCTGGCTCTCCCCTGAACCTACTTTGCAGTGTAGCACGTAGAGTTTTTTTTTTTTCTTTGTCTTTTCAGAGCGCAGCTCTTAGGCACCCGTTCCTGCGGCGAGCGTCGGCGTAACCGAGCGAACGAGCACAGCGACAGATGAAAGCAGACGCGGAGCGCAGCGGGAGATGAAAGGCGCGAGGCGGAAAGCAGAGGAGGAGGGTATGGCGAAAGGGGGAGAAGAAAAGCGTAGTTCGGCGACGATGACTACGAGATGGCGCCAGAGTAGCGCTCGTCGTCTGGGAGGTCTGCCGACGGTCGGCGTCGGCTGCTGTGAATCGCGCCCACGCGTCATCGACGCGCTGGCTCTCGCGATCTCCAGATTAGTGAGTCAGTCGCGCCACACTTCGCTCCGTTTGCCACCAATATATCGCGAAATGAAAACAGGTATAGAGCGTCGCTCGAATTTCGCATTAGGGAGTATCGTAATCGTCGGTGAATTTTGATTTCGTTCACAAGGCGCCTTCGAAATTTTATGTGCAATAACTTTTGTTAGCTTTCATTCACAAAGAAGAAAAAACAAGCTTTTCCGCATGACATTCAGGTCAAGCCACATTGCGCCACAGTTAGACTTACATCTAACCCACTACACCACGAAACACGTGAAGTGAAACAGTGTTAATTGCGGCGGCCATATTTGCGTATGAAGCATGAAACGGAGTCTATGAAGACGAGTTCTCCGACAGCGATAAATTGGAAATAACGCATGCCACCAAGAGAGAGAAATAGGAAAAGACAAGGAAGTTATAGCCAGTGTAAAAACAAAATTTGGGCAGGAACCATGGTCAATGATTGTCAATCTAAGCGAATAGCACGAACGAACAAACGAACGAACGTTTTCCTTGCCGAGCGCTCCACAAAGCTCGCGCGAGAGTTCCGTCGCCCTTAACCTTCTCTCCCTGCAACTCAGTGGCGCGAGAGCACGCGCCCTTTCCTTTGACGCCTTTGCATCGCAAGTCCGACCACCGGCCGTCAACCACCGACCGCCGTCAACCATGAAAATGGGCGAAAGAAGCACAGAAAGCTACTCGTTTTAATAGCCGCTGGCTACTCTGTGCTGGGTTAGGGGAGCAATAAGATGATAAAAGGAGAGACGAAATGAAAAAGAGAGAGAGAAAAGAAAAAGCTGTGTTCAAATAAAACGCGACGCAGCGCACGTACCCCCCAATGTCGCCCAGAACAACGACGGGGCTTTTTTGGTTGATGTGCATTGCTCTAATCACGAGACAAACCGCCGCTTTTGTTTAACCACCAACCGGAGCGCGCAGGAAGAGAGGTAGAAGAGGGGGGGGGGGGGGGGGGAGAAAGAGAGAGAGAGAGAGACGACATGATTGCGGCCACACATGCTGAGCATCAATTAGCTCATCCAGCAAGCGTGTTGCACTTGCTAATTGCTGCAACTAATGAAGGCCAGACGAATCAGTTCCCGGCGACCACCCTGCATGGGGCACCTCGTTCAATCCACGTCGCCCCCGCGCGGAGAGCCCGATATACTCAGCGCTAAGCTATATCGTACCTCATGGCCCTGGGACCCGGTCGCCTAAGGCCCGCAGGTCTGTAGGGGACGCGTGGGCACGTCTATTCGCCACTGGCGCAATTCCAATTTTTCTTCCGGTAGTCCTGTCGCGGATGAACAAGATGTCCCTTTCATCCACACCCCCTGATAGCTGCAGAGCCTACTCCGATATATACAGTAGATTTAACGCGGCTCCGCGTGCCTGCCCCGAATGAAAACAAAGCCCCGTGTCAAATTGGTCAGAGCGAAGCGCGGACGGCCAGATATAGCCGCAGTACTCGTTTGTAAGAAATGAACAGACCACGCGGCCTTGTGCTGGTAGGCCCTGGGGCCGCGCGCTACGCCTCCTCACGACGCAGCTGCGCTCCACTGACTGCGCGGAATGTTAAAGCGCTCGCGTAATGAGCCAGCACGGCACGTCCACTTCCTGCGTTCCTGAATGACGCGGAGTGATCCCCACCGGTAATTTGTCTCGCATAAGCTGTGCGTGCGCCTTGGGTGTTGGAAACCTCGCATAATATGCAGCATCATCGTTTCTTACGCTGCACACACGGCTCGCTTACCTTCCGCTAGCAGGTAGCAGACGATACTATGCATTCTGATATTATCGACGGCGCATTCTGTCTGTGCACTGAACGCGCGACAAGCAGCATGCGCAGCTCCAGCATATTATAGTCGTTTAGATCGTGGGAGCGGAGAGATCGGTGTGCGACAGCGTACGTTTGCGCCGTGTATGGTGGAGATCGCTGGGTCGACACAACTTCCTTCTCAGCAATCGGTGCCTTATTGGCAATCCATTGCTACCCACGTTGCACTCTGTGCAGCCAAGGCAGCCGCTGCAATGGGCAATTCTTCAGGCGGGGCGATGAAGGCATGCTTTTGCTTTGCATCTTGTCGCCTTCTGCAACTTGCCTCGGTATTGTTGAGGAGCAGTGAAAGGTGGCGAGTCGCCCATCGCGACCACAGAACTCCTATATGGTCGCGGTGGGCGATCGGATATAACCTGCAGTACCTAACTCTCCAGGCAGATCGCCAACATTCATTATGTTCCTCTTGCGCTAAGACCCTGCAGCAAGTAGCAGCCGGCAAGAGCGCACTGCCTTCGACCTTCAGGTGTACCTTTCCTCTCAAACTGGCAACATTTACAAGCGTGCTGCATAGTTATAGCAGCTTGCTGGCAGCTTTAGTGGGTTCTTTTAGTGCCCGGCACAAGTTACACCAAGGAACAACCAACAAGTCATAGCAAGTAACATTTTAGTCATTGCGTTTTTGTTTTGTTTTTTGTTTCTTGTTGTTGCTATTGTTGCTTTTTTTTTTCTAGTGTTCATATACGCATTGTTCTAAATGGTTTTGCTGTGCTCGAAAGCCACCACAAAATAACTATACCTTTACGACAGGGGATAACATCCGTGCATAGACCACTGGTACATCAAAGTACATATCATACGCCGTACTCTGTTTTCGAATGTGGCTTAACGTCAAAGTAAGTTCTCTAAATCTGACAAGCAGACAGACATTTGCGCATCCGCGAATACGTGGCTCCACAGCTCAAACGTTAGAAGTTTCGGCTTCTCCGGCAATCTATTTCTTTTTTAAGCGGTTATCACATCGGTAAGCTGTATTTTTCGCGTCAGACGCGTGTCCTCGTTAGTAAAGTGACATCTTATTCGCTGCAACTTTTTTTTTTCAGAATAATGAAGTCTCAAACGCTTCAGTAAACACCAGCACGTGGTGTGGCACAAGAATTCAGTGTATGGTGAAGTTGTCTCAAACACACTTTAGGCCATCAGGCCGCTCACAAAGCACGTGGTTCCCCAGCCAGCCGCTCCTTGGTGTACTCGTTGGAGAGGTGGGTAGCGCATGCATTTAGTTGCGGCCGTTTCCCGCTTAATGAGTTTAAGCATTTTCATGAGTACCTTTGTTTGACAGCAATAATTGTCTTTTGTTTTTCGACTTCACTTACTGCCAATAACGTGCAGCGTGGACCCGTTACTGGGCCGTTACTGCATACGCAAATGTTATTGTTCTGACAGGAAATCACGAGCTATATATAGAACGTTGGACTGATTAGGCTTGCACAATAATGACACCGATTACTGTTGAGTGAAAAAAAGCCCATCATGAAAATTGTGAACTTTTCAAGAGTGCATTGTAAAAGTGCAGGAAACGAGGCGTATAGTTGGTAGTCAACAGAGCCACGCGGGCCACATACTAAGCTTCTACGTATATGATCACGTGTTTGAGACCTAGGGTGCCACCTTTTCGTTTAGCTTCGAACCACATTCTTCGAAGTCGTGTTTTCATGACTCGAAGCGCAATTTAGGATGGCACTAGTATAGCGCAGAAGCGTAGGAGCGGAATTATGTATTTCTACATGAGGCAGACAGAAACTGCCGACATAAGACCACTCAGGTTTTCACAAAACACACCATCCAGTGTAAGAGCTGTCGTTTTCCCTTATTTTGCATGTATCCTGAGAGTTCATTTGTCAAGTTTAGAATGTAACTGAAGCAGGCCGAACATCTGAAATGTCAACAGTTGAATGCCAAATACCAAGGAGATATGATAGTCGCGTGCAGCATTTGTGCTTCCGGAATCCTGAAAGTTTTTTTTTTTTTTCATTCTTATATTTGTTCCCAATTCGGCTCCCTTGTTAGAGAAATCGCGAAAATAAAATAAAACAGAATACCTAGCAAAACGTACCACGAGCAGCCATGCATGATCACACAGTTATTTGCACCTTTTGCGTAAGCGCACAACAACAGGGCAGGTTAGCGTTTATTTCATTACTCACTACACATTGGCGTTGCTTTGGAATCATCGCAAATTTTACAAGCGAGGTTTCTTCACTCAGCTTCACGAATCTTCGTGCTTGTGTGGACTTTCAGCTCGGTAGAAGTGGAGCACTTTCTTTTTCAGCGCGCCAACTTGTTACATGACAGCTATTACTAATGCGCTTTTTTTTTTTCAAATTCGTGATCAACATGTTGCTCCACTCGAAGATTTGGCATAGCATTCGCAGACTTTCTAGAAAGCAGTGGCCACATTCCTGCCAAAATAACCGAGCAGCAAACCGGCGCCTGCTATTTTGGGTTCATTAGGCGGCGCCGGGCCAGGTCCTTCCGTCTCCTGTGTCATCAACACTGCACAAAGAAGACAGCGAGCATGTTTTCAAGCTCGCTGCCAAAGCGGCCCCAAAGAAGAAGGACGCTTCCGTGCTTCTCTTTTTTTTTCGCACAGAACAAATAAACAGGCGGCCTTGGTATCAAATCCAGCGGGTAGGCGCGTCAATATCGAGTTCACGCTTCACTGATACTATACTGCGAGCAACCTGTGCCACCTGTCCTATTTTGTTCTTTGCCAGCATTTCATTCTTCGCAAACCTACAGGGTTCCTATGTGGCCGTGATAGAAGTAAGGCCTTGTGCTTTACAGGAAAAAAAAGGATACTGCGACCAGTATGTTATACGGCGTTTCCAGTGATGCCTGCAGTGACGTACCTGAAGTGCAGCGCGTGAGTATAAAGTGCTGTCTTTCAAATTTCGGGCGAATATAGGGAATTCGATTTAGGATGCTCAAGTATAGCGATTTCCTTCTGTGACTGTTTTAACACGAGGCCTCCGTCCTCTTGAACTCTCTTAATTTTTGTTCAATCTTCAGGAGGAATATTCGGCGTCTTCTACAGGGGCCAACATCTCGATGCGAACATTTATTGAAAACATAATATGGCTACAATGAATTAGAAATCTGTGTACGCAAGAATGCTGCGAGCGCGACAGAAACGGCGAATTTTGTATCCACATGCTGAGAATACTGGAGCGAAATCTGGTGACAGTGGATGTTCTGCCAGCCTTGGAATTATGGGCGACACATCGACTTGCCTAAATTTTGCCCTTCTGTCTTGCAGACAATTTCGGCCTCCTTATATTAATAATCTCGAGGTTCATTTTTCATTGCAAATTTGTTGTACGCCCACAATCAGTCCCATTTATTCTCTCATTTTTACTATTCGGTGGTTTTCAGAAGAATCAAACAAACGGATTAAGTGCTTTTAGAATATAAAAATAAAACGTATGGTGAGTGTTACCAACAACATCAAGATACTTGGATATACACGCAAGCTCGAAAGCGCCGTGACTTATTTATTCGCTGAAGATTACGCAATGAAATAAATTAATTACGAATGCGACAGACTTAACTGCTCTAACGCAATGCTGTCAGGCTTGAACGCAACACAATGGAACAACAAAGCACAATAAAACAGTCCGCACAGTTAATAAACCCCATGATAAAATGTAGGAAAATCTGTCCTAACTCATTATTTCCAGAGTGACTGAACGATTGCAGCGACAAATGTTTCTCTAGTAATCTTGGAACGAAACTACATGTGATTACGGACTTCTCAATCTGACATTCTCCGCGCATCAAACGAGGAAGCTGTTTTCGTTCTTCGGTTTGTTTATTTGCAATGATGCGTCCAAGATGAGCGAAATCCGATTTGGAGACAGCGAGTTCTGCCGAAATACAAGTCGTCGCACTGATCAGTCCGAGACTGTTTCCTGCTGCTGAAAAGCGAGTTTCGCTCGCTGCCAGCCAATGAAAACTCGGCAAGAGAATACAGCAACGTCAATCAGGTTTCGGCGTCCCCATTGATACATCGCTCAGCAGAATTTCGAGGCTTCGCTATCGTACTCATAAACGTGCACGACGCAGCGTATTTCCGGAAAATTTCGCTCCCTCTTGACTCTCAGTGACCCAATGTGAACACGGTATAGAGCTTAGCGTTAAGGCTGTTAAATTTCGCCAACCATTCTGTGCTAACAGTATACTCAAGCCAGCCGACGCCACTTTATGGATGTTGGAGTGATTGGGACCGCTTTGTACACGTTCTGTAACGCCTTTTGGTAAACCTTTAGCCGAAAGACAGTGAACTAAAGCCTCGATGATAGGGCTACGAGATGCTTAAAACACTTTTTGAGCATCGAGCCGATGTTATTTCCGAGGAAGGGGAGAAAATGCCACCTGCAGTAGACCTCAATAAAGTTATTTCACTCACTCACTCACCTGCAGTAGAGGGCACAATGCAAAGAGGCAGGCAAGGACAAGAAGAAAGAAGTGCGCGTGCTACCCTCCAGCGCCGCTCGATAGCCAGATCCTACCTCCGTGTTTTTCAGGAGCTAGCTGCCCTCAATAAACGTCGCCAGTTCCCTTTCAAGACAGGTGAAAATATATATATATACACTGTGATTGGCCGATGACGCACATGTCATTATCACCGTGTGTATCACGACTGTTATTACTGTCCCGATGCCTGGGGCTAGTAATAACAAAACTTCTCTTTTGTAAAGGCCATCCGTGATTGGCCATGGCCGCTGTGGTCGACTCATCATCAGGGGCAATCGCTACTAACGTGA
Organism: Dermacentor silvarum; assembly: GCF_013339745.2. Lineage (NCBI taxonomy): Eukaryota > Metazoa > Arthropoda > Arachnida > Ixodida > Ixodidae > Dermacentor > Dermacentor silvarum. Next base: position 198,644,023 of record NC_051154.1, on the reverse strand, counting down.
GTGGCCAGCACTGGAACGCCGGCCACTGAGAAAACACTCTTACGTAAGAGAAGTTTTGTGATCACAGCACGAGATTTACAAAGCCTTTCGTTTGTGACAACTATTTCCCATTGACTGACGCCGTCGATATCATTTGATTCGCTATATCATAATTTACCGCGTCACTCAGGTTATACAATGTATCCTAGTGTATGTATATATCTTTTCTGAAAACACTTAACCGAATCAACGCGTCGGAGCAAGAAAACGCGAGCCGAACTTCACAAGTGACGTTTGTTGTGACAGTGTTTTGTCACAAGCATGGCAGCAATCTTTGAAAACATTGGTCCCCTACGGAACAATACCGCGTACGCGTTAACAAGCTTACGAATTAGTTTTGGATTTCTGAATGCGCATTTTATTTTTGCTCGTATGGCCGTTGCCTTTCTCATGAACTTGTCCTGCTCTTAACATGCAGAAATTAAGTCTGGCACAAAAGAAAGACAGAATACCTCATCACGCTTTCTGGACTACATAACCGCCCCTCTTTTTTAATAAAAGAAAAGTCGTGCCGCCAGCCTTTATTCTACAGCGCCTGCTAAAAGCACTGCTTTCTTCATTTCCGTGCTTAAATAGAGGAGCGTGCTTATAAACACTCTAACGAATAGGAGATTCGTTTTAAACTCTAGTCACTGGCACTAAAGTTAGTTCAAAATATGTTGATGCTTCCGATAATTGCAACTAAAGTTGGTTGGTAATAACTTTATTGAATTGTCCTACAGAAAAGTGATTTGTATTCCGCACTGTCAAAGTGAGTGTTTTATGGTTATGCAAGCTTCAAGAGCGGATGCTAGTAAACGTTTTCGCAGTATTCATTGGCACATGCTTTCCTTTTAAAGCAACTATATTTGTTTCTTTCACTCGCAAAAAATGTTGACTTATAGGAAGATTACATAGCAATTGACAAACGTTTACCCAACAAGTTCCACTGACTTTAACATCAGTATTAAATAAATTAGACAGAAGTATTCATTGTGAAGAAAAACGTGGAAGGTCTGCCTTAAAGTTCTGGCCAGCTATACTCAGTATTGGGGAGTAAAGGAATAAAGAGAACAGAAATATAGAAGATAAAAAAAATTGAAAGCACACCTCTACTTTAAATGAAATTGCTCTCGATATAATGAAGGTAGCTGGCTGTAAAGATAGTTATTGTTCCAACATCAATAAATTGTTTTTCATAATCACTTTATCGCTCCACTCCCACCAAGAGGGTGACGACACCAAGATGCACTAATCTGCTGCCTCCTTGAAGAGATTGATGATACAAGTGTCACAAATTTATGTGACATATGAGCGCTGTAAAATATGCGCTAGCACTGTACGTGCCACAATTTTTAACTAAATGTGATAGTCGTAATCAATTTATAGAAAAGCACTGTTTTCTGATAATTACACCAGCTACACGTTTATAAAAATATCATTCTAATATCACTCATATCTAATAATGTCAATGTATGGTACAGTTTATATACAAACCAAATAACTGCATACGAAATTACTAGATGTGTGACAAATTTTCATGCGATACGTTCGTCCCATTTCTATACTAGTGCTTCGATACTATACTGGTGCTTCGATGACTCTCTCCGGCATCTCTATAACAAACGCCTCCCTCCCTTCTCAGTTTCTTGGTGTTTGCATCACCCTCGATACTGCCTTAACCATCCTCTCAATTAGGCGACCTTATTTCTCTTGCCACTGGAGTCAATCTTCATTGCCTTCTTATCGATGACGTGTACTTGTAGTATATTGACTTATTTAAATCTGCGCAGTAGCTTTAGTGTACATACTGAGAACATTCGAAGCAATGATCGACATCTAAAAAGAAATCGATACTGTTTCGCGTTCTCTTTATGGCACAATCGGCAGCATGCTCCACTAACCATTGCAGGAAGCTTTGCTTTGCAAGTATTGTGAGAAAGCGCGGCGGACGCATTCCGATGGAGGCGGAATGCAAAAACTCCAGTGTACCGTGTATTAGATGCACGTTAAGAAACCACAAGTGGTCAGAATTTATCCGGAGCCCGCCACTACGACATGCCTTGTAATAATATTGTGACTTTAGTACGTAAAACCCAAGAATTTAATTGCTTTACTGCTGCTCATTCGATCTAGGTATTCGCTTAACAATGTTTAATATACCAGCTGTCTGACGAGCGCCGTAATAAAGTATATGACGAAAAACAAGCTAAACCAAAATTAATTTTCATAAATACCGTCTGGGTAAGCGTAACCACCGAACACAACTGCTTTCTTTTTTTGCATGCCGTCTGTTTGGAATGTTCATTCGCTTCCAGGTGCACAGTTACGGCGCTCGGCATGCTTCACACGCGAAAGCAGCTAGATGACAAGGTTTCTCATTTTACAAGCGTATTATACGATCAATAATGCAACAAAGAGCTCTAAAATGAGCGGAACTCCGCGTGGCACGTTCACAAGCACTGACTCTATAACAGAGATCCCGCAGCTGTTAATAAACTGCGAATGCCGCGAAGAAGCTGAGGCACTTCTCTCTTCGACTGTTCCTGTTTTTTCCATCATTCTAAGAAAAACAATAAAAAGAAACCCAGTACTGAAATGCTGCGCGCTGCAACAGAGCCCAGCACAAAAAACAATATACACTTACAGCAAAAAAAAAAAAAAATAGCAATACTGCTCACAGAAAATACCCTTGACTGATGCAGCCATGCTATGACACACAGCATATATAAAATTCGGCATTTCGAACACCCCATAAACTTTCAGCACTGCTGTCGCAGCAACCTCAGCAGCATCTTCTGTCTGTATAGCTTAGTTGTCTCAATTCAAATATGTTCCTCGTTTATTCGTATTTGGTGTAAAATTCTTGCTAAACAAATTGTTCTTGTTGTCAGGAGCAACCTATGGACGTTGTACGTCGTCACAATAGCATCGTCACAAAAACGTGTGTAGCGTGCAACTCAGTGGCAGAGTGATCCGCGTGCGACGACGACGACCGCATACTGTGCGGGAAAACCCTTTTCAAATCCGCCGGTAAAACGCGAAAAAAAGGCGCGAATCTGCGACCGCAATATGATGGGCGCACCTGCAGGTTTGAGCCTATTTGCATACGTCTCCTACCAGGCAGGTCTCACTATTCCTATTTTTTTAGGCGCATAACGAAACTTTGCGTATTTAATCTGTTACCCGCAAAACTTTCCCAGCCGCATTCGCGCACTGGTTGACCAAGCAGTCCAGCCACCAACCCCTTACACGAATCCAAGCTACGTCCCGGCATATCAGTCAAGTGCGCTGAGCGCGCGCGCGCGCGCGGGCGCGTGCGTGGCCGGCATGCGACGGCACGAGTTTGCCGCGGACAGCTGACGGAGACTCTGCCACTGGACTCGCGACGCGACGCGTGCTTTGCATGAGCGAAATGTTCCAAGTCCCGGCGCGTCCGCTCTTTGCCGTGAGGTCGCGCACCAAGAGGACGCGCCGAAAAATCTCGCGCGAAAGCAAGGCGCAACACCGGACAGCGTTCGTTCCTCCCCTGCGATGCGAGCCGGCGCGAAGGAGGCGCGGTTGCGGGGGAGGAAGAAGAGGTGGGTGGCATGCACGCAGCACAAGTGTACTCACATGCGCGCTCTCCCGGGCTTCTCTCGGGAAGGCGGTGATCGGTCCCAGTGGGTCTCTCGCGTCCTCGTGTTCCGCTCTCGACACCTGGCCCCTAGCGGCGTGTGCTTGTGGACCAGCCTCCCTCCCTGCCTTTCGGGCGCGCCAGCGATCCCCACCCCCCTCCTCAGTGCGGTGCGCGCGAGCGCGGCTAATTTTGGCACGTGCGCGCACCGGTTACGCCGGCGCAGCGCCGATCCTCTTCCAGGCTCTCCGGCGCGTGAGTCAGTGCGAGGCCACTGCAGGATGCCCCGCGCCGTCTCCCGAGACGCATTCCGCCAACTTTTTAGAGATCACCCCCCCACGCTCTCCGCTAGGAACCCAAATTTGCGGCTGGACCCGTCGTGCCACGTCATTTTGGACATCGGCGACGAAAGAAGAAGAAAAAAGCTGCCAGAATGAGAACGGAAGCGTGACGTGTCGACACGTGTGTACGTGTGTGAGCGCGACTGGACGTTGCGCCGCGTCCAGAAACGGGCAGCGCAACCGGGGATATCCACACGAGCACTGATGGCACCTCTGGCAGGGCGCCACGAGTCGAGCCGATCGTGGCTGTGCTGATTGAGAGCATCGGTGACGAATGAGTTCAGCTGTCCTGTGCGCATCGACCTTTTCGCGCACGCGCCGCGGGTGGGCCCTTGTTGAGAACTGTGTGGTCGAGCCTCTGCACTATAGATGCACTGCGACTTTAAAATAATACAGCTAGCGGACACGAAGCTTGAGCTTCGCATTGGGACGTGCATGGGAAGCGCAAAAGTATAGACACCTCTTCATAAGCGTCTCCCTATAGCACTTTAGCGCACCCAGGGGACGAGGACATAGAAACAAGCAGACATACGCAGCTAATTTTGTCTTCGTCCTCTACCCTCGTTGCCTGACATGATAACCATCTACTCGAAAACTTTATTGTCTTGTCGTTAAAACTTTTTGGCTGAAATTAGATGGAGTAAAAAATGAGAAAAGGTACGGACGTTCACTGAGCCGCGGCTGGTTTCCTATCCCGCAATGGAGGAAAGGAGAAACAAATGAACGGACAAGGCAAAGGGTGTATCTGACCACGCACACGCTCATGGCCGGTCACCACGCAGTCAGAGGCGGTCGCAAAATCCAGTTGCATTGAAGAATCACCACAGAGCTCTAAAACCTGTCCCTGATATACGGCCGATACCAAAATCTGTTCCGTGTATGGTCAATTGTGTTGGCTCAGAATAGTGCGGAGGGAAACTCCTTGATTGTCAAAGAAAGCATTAGCCATGACTTAAGACTACCTACTCTAGTCAAGTTTTTTTTTTCTTTTTTTTTTCTTAGAGAGAGAAAATGCTAGATATAAGTCGTTTGGCGCGGTCAATGGGCGCCAGTTATATTATAGCAAACGTAAATGAACCATAACTGAGAGCGCAAAATAGAGCTCAGGAGCCATATACGATAACGGTTCGTATGCTACATCAGTTCCTAAGAATAGGGGCCAACCACTCACGATATAGAGTTAAAGAGCCATTAACCCCCCCACCCATTCCGCTTTCGCTACGCCTCTGGCCCTGTGCGCACCCACTGCATGGTTTTTTACACTATCTGGAATCGAATTGGCAAAGCTTTTCGTGCATAAGATTTGTTTTTCATTAGCTGGCCAACTTTGGTAATAGCACGTTTGCTATCAAGACTGAAAAGCCGAGCCTGTTTTTACAAACCACTCTATAATGTACGAACTTCATGAATTAATACAATGCCTGTACGCATTGTTAAAGTTGTTATAAGGGCGGGGGTTTCAGGGCACATGCCGCCGCAAGCCCTCACTTCCTCTGCCAAGTTCTAGAAGCCCATCAGCTCACTCCGAACCTCAAAAATAAATAAAAAAATACGGAGATTCCAGCTACGCCACAGTCTCCGAATACATTCAAGCTCCAAAGATAACTGCGGCCATTTGGCGGAAGCCATCAAGGGAATAATGCGCGGACCATCGTATAGAATGCAGGTGGCTCCAGCCATAAGATAAGTTTTGATAAGGCTCTCGTGATCGCGCCTCTCAGCCTGACTCGGAGAAGAGGTGTTGGGGAAACTATAGTTACACCGAAAATACCCAAACACCTGAAGCAGCATTCCCTGGAGCAATAGAAATAAGCGCAGCAAATTCATTTTGTCTCGTAGTATTTAAGTCGGACTTAAGGACTTAGCCTGACTGTATTTGAATATTGCTCATTATGTTATTTCACTGCTCCATTTCTCATAGTTAAAATATTTTTCAAATGACAAGCGGCTCTTTTTCACGCAAACTGTGCACAGTATGTTCTCGGTCATCTATTTGCTGTGCCGCTGTTTCAGTGTTAAAGAAATGCAAAGCGAAAATAGATTCGGTTTAAGCGAGGATCAACTTATAGGTAATTTCAGTGTGTTCGTGCATGCCAGCTAAACGCCAACTCTTTATACCATCATATTCAGACTGTATTGTTAGCAAAGAATAAGTACAAAGCATTATAACGATATCATGAGAAATTAAACACAATGTTTATTCCTGTAGTATTATGTTATAGAAAATATAATGCACAGAAAAAGAGAAAATCATCGGCGGATACTTACGGCGCATCTTCGGTAAGTATTTGACGACGCACTCTCAGTGCTGAATTGTCTCCCGTTTAATTTTATCTAACGAGGCAGCCGCATACAGCCCGTCTTATCGGCGATTAAAGCGTAGCACAGTAAATGCGTTTCATGTGGTTGTCGCTTTAAACGTCGCAATGGATGGCTCGCACATCACGCTCCGTCCACCATGCGAGCAGTTTATAGTCCAACTATACGGCAAACTAACCCACCGCGGCTCGTACAGTGGCGGCCCGACACCCTGCACTCCCCGCGGAGGAGGTGAGGACTGCGGCGGAGGCGACGGGGAAGACGGAGGAGGCGACGACGACGAAGTAGCGATACAGGACGACAGACTAGTCACGTACCACGACATACTGACACACTATATAAGAAACAAAGAGAAGTATACCCACAACCGCACAAACAACTAGACAGATCTCAAGAAACAGATTGGAGAAGGTTGCAAACCAGAACCTTCAGAAACCCAGTACATTTAAACAGAGTAAATTCGACACAATACCCAGAAGCGAGCTGCAAGCCCTGCAAGTACGAACACGCAGACATGGCACACGTCTTATGGAAATGCACAGAGATCAGACCAATATACAGAGAGGACAACATAGAACCGGACCTTCTCGAGGAGCGATGGCTAAGCGCTCTGACTAGCTCAGATCTACACGACCAACTATGGGCAACCCAGCGGGCCCGGGCAGCGGTGGAAAGGCTATGCCTCACCGCACATAATGCCCGGGTGGCCTGAGCCCGGGCCGGCAACCTCGCAGGTGCTTTTATCAATAAAGTTTTTTTTCCGTCTGTCCGTAAAGTTTGCACGCATAGAAACGCGCGCTCGTATACAGAGTCGTGTGGGAGGGCCGAATCCGAGTTGCGATGTCGTTGTCATACCATTAAAAAAGAAGCTCGTCGCAACCATCAGTCACTCAGCAACAATCATGCGCAGGCGATTAATCATCGCCGCTATAGGGTTGACAGAATCAAGCGGCTCGATTACGCAACAGTGTGTTCCGGGTATACTGAGGACGCTTGCCAGACACGCACGGCCCGCACAGCAGCCCTGCCTTGCCGGCGCGGCGAAATGCAAAGCGTGCCGCGGTAGGACGAAGTGAGCCGTCTCGCCGGCGCTTGTTTTCCGGCCCAAGTCGGCGACCCAGACGCGCGAGATTGATGCGCACCGCGGCAATGTTATTCTGGCTCGCACTGTGCCTCTTTGGAGCACGCCGCCGGGGCAGCCGTCGCCGTCCAGCTCCGACGACACGTAAGCGCGCAGGGAGAGGGCACTGCGCGGGGGATCTCGCGCTTTGCTTCCCGGAGATTGCAAAGCCGCGCTATACCGTCTCCGTCGAAGCGAAGGCTCATGCGAGGCCAGCGCACCGCGCGCTACCGTGCCTATACTGCAGCAAGCTGGCAGCAAGGACGCGTAAGCCGATCAAAACACGCCACGAATGTACTCGCTCCATTTTACAGCGTTATCGAAAGTCTGAAGCCCGGCTTTACTCGAGACACCATCGACCCCTTTAGTTGCTCGTGACAATATTTACTGTCTCGTCAGGCAGTAAGGCGTGTGTACAAACTTGGTCCGCGGCTGCGGAAATATATTCACTCCGAATGGTATAATATGGCGTAGAACTCACAGCGACACCACCCGTTCTACGAAAAATCAGGACAAGAATGAGATGTGACGCCTTACGTTGGAGAAATGAATGCGCATATTGTTGCTCGAATGTTTAAAGAAGCGATATAGGGTGAACGAAAATGACTCGTCACACTCGCGTGCAGCTTTTGTTTGCACCAATAGAATGGACAATATACGGACTAGGCAATACAGGAGCCTCGCACCAAAAGGGCATACAATGTGCTGCCGCTCTTCCCACTCTTCGTGCCCGTGGCGTCTGCTCAAAGCAACGCTTGACAGCAGAGAGTCTAATCATAACCGAAATGCCTATCTTTGCAGAGCAGGTACTGAACCCGAACCAAAATGTGTGCTGCCATTTTGGAGCAGAACCTGAACCGGTACAAAATGATGTAACGGTTGGTTCTGAACTGTTCAGAACAAAACAAAGGAACTACTGGTATGCTAAATGGTCCATTGTAACTCGGAGCAAAATAAAAAAAAAACGCTTAACCTTGCACTCGGCCGCACAACGCTTGAAACAGCGAAGCTGGGCGATTATAGCCCAGCATTTTCCGGAAGTGCGCGCGAACTTTTAATCTTATTACTCATGATGATGATAAGTTCTTTTGGCGCGTCTCGGACTTACGGCCGTCACTGCGCGTTGCACAGCGCAGCTTGCAACACCGACCCCACGTTCCAATGCCGACACCGCGTTCCAGGAGACCCGCTCCGTGAATGCGTCTCTCTCGCTCTCATAGCGCGAAAAACCTCTTCACCTCGCAGAGCACGAGCGCACTAACGCGCCAGATGTGGACGAAGACGACGACGCTCGAACGCAATCATACGGTTCGCATAAATGCATGGTCTGCAAGCGTGGCTGTATAGCCTAGTGGTTACGACGCGCGCTTTGGAACCGGGGGTTCGCGGGCTCGAATCCCCCCTTGGCAAGAAAGTTTATTTTGTTTTCGTTCTTGGTAGTTTCCTTGATACGCACCACAAATTACGGCTGGCTTAAAGAAAGCTTCGCTGTTAAAAAAAAAAAAAAAAGAAGAAGAAACGTCTTGAACAGGCTTGGCTAGTGGTTCTGACCGTCAGAGGAAAATTGCATTTATATTAGCCGACTTGTGGTGTGGCTTGCTGAAAGTGCCCAATAAATTGAGCCATTTCCATGGGTAATTCTGAAGATACCAAAGAGTCGTTGGTACCAAACGTTCAACTATTTTTAAAGGAAGGAGCAAGAACTGTGGTCTAGAAACATCCTGCAAAGTACGCTTCAGGCGTAAGAGATCTTCACTTACCTGGTTTTGGGATCATGTGCGACAATTGCATGATTATAAAGCGCCGACGCACACTGTTGAAATGATATTTAGTACAAAACTAATTTACGCGTTGTTCTATCGGATATTTAAAGAAACCTTGGACTGATTGCAGGAGCGCGATGTAATGAGAGAATTATCTACACGGTCATGTGGGAGAAGTCTGGCGTCCACCGAGGATGCGCTATTGTTCTTTTTTTTTTTTCTCGTTTTACTAGATATAAATATACGCTGCCTCCGCTCCTGACTCACTACCCGCCCGGCTACATCATGTACAGAGCCAGACCGCAGTGCACCTATAGATTCAGAACACATTTTTTGAACACAACTGGGATACTGAATGTGCTTACACTATCGCATTATACAGAGCCGGCGTGAGGTACGCTAGCATGCGTACGAAGTCGAAAGCGCCGGCGCAGCGTCGGAAGTATATTATCCCGCAGTAGACCGCTGTAGATAAGAAAGTTGTATTTAAGCCGCGGGGCTTGAGTCATTCTTTCACTGATTATGTTTCTTTCTTTAAACGTATGTGATTTTTTTTAGAACTGTTTAGGTGGCTCGCTGTCCAAATTCTTGTCGTTAGCAGTTCAAGAGCTATACATAAATTATACACGCTGCATCGGCACACTGAGACACGTTTACAATCGTTGGCGTAACTATGAAGTGCGGCGAAGCTTCTGCTTTCGTGGAAATCATATGGTCTCTACAGTTCTTGGCCAATCCCCCCCAGAGTGGGTATATAGGCTTTATATCTAAATCTACAGCTATGTGAAGTACTTGTACATACGTGCACTGTATATTAGTATGCGCAAAGAAGGCAACCGTTATTTTACCGCCCCGATAGTGGTCGCGGCAAGCGTTTGCCCTCGATACATTCTTTGCGAGCAAGCGAATGTTTCGATTCACTGCTACGAGCACACATTAACGTATGGTATTATTTATAGCCACGGATTTGAGCTTGTACCGATGGAACTTGTAAGGGCGATGTCACTTGAACTTGTGGGCGGTAATTGTATCTGGGAAAGAGAGCTCGTACATTTCTGAACGATATAAAACCTTTCTCGGCCGATGTCGTACAGGGACGTGTCAAGTAAAGCGCATTGCATTGGCGAAGGGGACGCTCTCGTTGCCTTTATTTTCTTACGCCTTTTTCCAGATACCGTCAATGTCGGAATTGCGTTCGTAAGCCAAACAACGATGCACCATTGTACTGCTGACTCATGGGAGGAGATTATTAATAGACTCGGAACGTTCGCGAAACCACTATGAGGGTCCTTGCCAACCTTTGTTAACCTCTACCGAACTTTTTCGTTAGCCGTGCAGTGCATGCTAAAGTTGAGGCACACATGCTGCACTTGACGTCGTTCGCTTCACATGCATCTTCAACCCTAACTCGTGCGCCGGATGTTGCTTGTGAAAGAGGTTGTTGTTCAAATGGTAGAGAGGGGTTATTTGCCGGCTTCAACAGGCAGTATCGTCGCCCCTCACTGTCCTTTCAGCATATGAAGAAGCCTACACCGGGTTTTTAATGTGCGCCACAGCACCAAACAGCAAACCACCATGTTAGACGAATCTGCTGACGACTGGCTTAACGCAGTCATGCAAACGTCAAACCAGACGAATTAGCCGTAATCAAGGATGTCGAGGAGTAACGAGGCAGCATCAGTGCATTTTTACGGCAGAGGTTCGCTTCCAGCCAGCTTTTTAAACGGACGCGGCGAAACGTTGTCACGTGACTCTTCCAAGAACGACACGCCTACGGAAGCGCCTCTCAAGTCGAGGAGCTCGAATCCAATAATGCTGTACAAAACCTAGTATATTTTTAGCAATGGGTGGCCTGAAGTAACGTTAGTTGCATGCAGTGACAGCAATGCTGATAAGTGAACATCCGTTACGCAGTGACCCGATAACTGTAATTTGCTGTGAATTTTTTATCCTCCTCTATATATGACCAAGTTTAAAATCAAGAATCCGTGCACCCATGATAGGCGATCAAAAAAAATACGAGTGCATTCAAGTTATAACAGAAATGATCCCCTTGCACAAAGTGCTATAAGCAAAGAGAGAAATTGGAGATAAACATTTCTATTTTCCTGGCAAATTAACGTGATCGGTTTGCGTAGATGAACCGTTATTTGCTTCCGTTCCGAAGCTGAATTCGAACCGAACCAAAAAGTTTGAAGCCTAACCGGAACTGAACCAAGAACTTTAGGTTCGACACTCTTCTTGACAGATGTTTGGGAAGTAATCAAAGTACCGGGTGCCACAGAAGGCGGCCTCCCCGTCTGCATCTGTACGAAAGCTGCAGGCCAGCGATGCGAGATCATGTTGCGGCTGTGCAGCCTCCTATGAGGGTGAAGAGTGTGCGTATATCGCAAGGGCAACTTCGGCAAGCTTTTCAAGTCTACATATATCTCAGTGTAACTTGTATCGCACCTTCTACCTAGCACTTTGGCTGTGTCTGCCAGGACTAGGAGTTTGTAGTTTTTCCGCAAATAATTATCAAAGATTGGCATATGCGCTCCGGTGGCCGAATTCACAAAGCATCTCGTTCGTAACTGTTTTTCCCATTGGACGGCTGCGTACACTGACATTATGGCCAGCATCACGATTGGCCGGCACATACTCTTACAAATCGTTCTAGCCTAAGAACTTTCTTTTTTTTTCTTTCTTTTTTGTAATACGGGATCCCTGCTCTCGAAGGTATATTTATTGGGCATAGTGTGCTTGTCTGATCACGACGTCAACATTATAACGCCGACCGCTTGTACCGATATCTTGCGAAGCTGTCTTTAAACGAAGTGCGCATGACTCTATTGACATGAGTGACTGTGTTCAACTTAGCTACTCCTGTAAAGGTTTCCGCAGAAATATAGCTTTCATAAGGCAATCTGTCTTTTTTTTGTGTGTGTGTGTGTTTTCTTTTCTTTTTTTTTTTAAGCGAATGTTTCCTTGCCTACTTCTCCGGCGTTTGGCGTAGGTCGTCAGATTTTCTTCTGATTGGCACGTGAGCCGGACTCCAGTATACCGGGTGTTTCACGAAATGCGTTTGAAATTTCTTTAAAATAAGGAAAATGAGATGTTTATATGATTTTGTCTGGATTGCTTTTACCACAGTGGCACATATTTGAAGATGATTCGGCGTAGTAATTCGACAAGTAGTTATGCAAATTAGACTAATCAAATGTTTAACCAAAAGAGCCACGCGACTAGTCCGAATGGAAGACAAAGCGCGCCATCCGCGAAGCTCATGACCGTTTCCAGAATTCTTGCTCTCTTTTCACCCATTCACCCATTCCCCCAGTGCAGGCATAGCAAAACGAACGTGTGTCTGGTTAACCTCCCTGTCTTTCCTCTCTCTCTCTCTCTCTCTCCTCGAAAAGTTGACGCTGCTAATTTTTACAGCGTAATGAAGTCTGGCCAATTCCACACAGAAAAGCGAAACTGAACAGCCGAAGTGCGCAACTCTGACGCCCATAGTAGACGCCCATGAGTGTGACTGCTTGCGCCGCCTCCCTGTCGGGCGAGCATGAAGCGACCCAGATCGCGGCTTGATAAGCTCGCGTCATGCTCGCCTGACAGCGAGGCGCAAGCAGTCCCCTCAATTATGGGTCTTTGCAGACGAGTTCCTTTCCGACGTGGACATACTTTGCCACTAATAACGTGAGCTGCGAAATACTAATTAACAAACATTCATTAATTAACCTTTATTTCCTTTTTGTGTGTCTTAGGGACAGTTCCTTAAATGGCAAATTTGAATGCTGTCACATTTTATTGCACACCTGTTTTTCGTTTTTCTTTTTTTTTCAGTAATCTTGAAAATCGCGCTAATTGCGAGATAGTGATTATCAAATTGAATAGCTCAATCGAAGTAATATCGAGACTGAGTGCGGCCCACTGCGCGTAGACGGCAAGTGTGGGGCGAAGTTTGGGGCGAAGTTTGAATGATGGCACGTCGCGGCAAATCCTGACACGGCGCACCACCGCACACGCTTGCCAGGTTGCCGCGACTGGCTGAGACGTTCCGTTTCAGACTTCCTCGCGCTTGTCGACACGGGGCGTTTCCGTCTGATATCATAGTGGGGCCGCATTTTCTGTGCTCCCGGCGCGCTAGGTTTCAATATTGCTTGGATTTACGGCTGCAATTCGATGACAAATATCTCGAATTAGGTGCGACTTTCGAGATATTAAAATGTGACTGTCCTCAAATTCACCATTTAGGCAAATGGGCCTGAGGCCCTAATACTAAGTTAATTATTTTTAATTAGTCTTCGAAAGCCCGCGTTATTTGCGGAAAAGTATGTCCACCTCGCCTAGGAACTCCTCTGCAAAATACATCACGCTCACTGCACTTATAGCATTTTTATAAAGAATCTGTGCGATCTGGAAAAAAAAAAAACCATCCTGTATAGGGTGTCTCAGCTAACATTATCCAAGCTGTTGCACGAAAAAACCAATTTAAAGAGACACGGTGCTAAATACGCTTCTCAGACCTACGGTGCAGGCCTCTGACGACCGAACACCGTAGGTCTGAAAAGCGTATTTTGCACCATGTTTTTTTTATCATTTTTTTTTGGTTGAACAGGCTTCGCTAATGTTAGCTGGGACACACAGTATATACGCTATATAGAGTATAACTATGTGCGCGACAATATTGCACAGACTGCGGGAGCACCATTGCGATTATTTACTGAAACTGATGCTGGACGAAACACTGCTCGTCACCATACATTTCAAATTTCGCTTGTAGTCGCTTTCACTTCTTCAAATTTTAAAAAAAAACGTCTTTTTATTGTTGTTGCGTTATTCTTCTTTTCTTAATTGCGCGATTCCATCTGGGACATGAGCCTCGATTAGTTTCAGTACATACTACCGCCGTCTCTGACTTTTGCACTTTCATCTACGCATTTAGACTGCCACGCCATTTCGCAAGGTTTTCGAGAATCATAGAATACTTGCAGTTCAGCACATTCCCTTGAACGTACGGAGGGAATGTTCTGAGGCCACACTATGCAAGTTTTTTTTTTCACTTTGATTCTATTTATTGCTTATCAACCACCAAGGCGAGTGGCCGATAACGGAAATAACGAAGGCATCATGCTAGCCAATGACGGTGACCAAGAAGAAAAGAAAATTAAAAGAAAATTCACATAATACGGCCTCTGCAGGGCCGTATAATGCAAAGTTAGGTCGCGCAGGGCGCGGCTTCGTGCGGATGAAACTCGCGACAGTTGTGATGTGACGATGATGTAAACGCGCTTAAAAGACGAGGACGACAGGTGAAGGCGAGACACACATAGCGCTATGTGTGCCTCGTCTTCATCTATCGTCCTCGTCTTTTAAGCGCATTTACATCATCGTCCTGTCAAACCAACTCGCCGAACTAGGTGTACAGAAGTGACGGATCAGGGAAGATTACACCCCTTAAACATCAAGCTTGCAATTTCAGTGAATGACATCATATTGCTAATTTTTCTTGACAGCAAATTTTACATTCTATTTTTTATGTAATAGAATAATGTATACACACTCGTTCTAGCCGACAAAGAACAGCAACTGATCATTTTCCAATTAGAGGAATGAGGTGAAAGGCGAGACCCCTACCCCTATCTCCCCCCCACCTTCGGCCCTTTCGTTCTCTGATTGCCAAACTTCGATAACATTCCCCCAAATCAAAGTACTCGAGATACCGGATAACAGTCTCGCATGTTTACAACTGATAAGTTGCATTTGATTTAGTTAATTTAACTATCCCGCTGATATGTACAGCAACCCACCAGCTGTAAGAAACAAAACTCGCAAAGCCAATACGTGATCGGGATAGAAAACTTGGGAGTCGTAGACGCACCCCTGCGCCCGCAACTACCGATTTCAGGCTCTCACCTGACGATGAAGACTTCGAGCCTCTTGGCAGGCTGTGCGAGCAGGGCGTTGATGCGGGCCTCGGTCAGATCCTGGACGTTGTGCTTCCCCACTTGTATGATGAGGTCGCCCTCGTGCATCCCCTGCAGCGCCGCAGGACCCCCGTCGACCACCTGCGTGGCAGGAAGGCAACACGGGTGACATTAAGTACAGCGGAGAATGGGGCGTGTTGTTGTCTATATACATCCATGGCGCACATAGACATGAATCCATAGATGAGAATGGTCTCCACTTTAGCAGCAAGACGTTAGCATTCAGGTTTCTTATAAATTATCAATTTCTTCTAAATAGATAATTTAGAAGAAAAGGTTAGGGAAGATCAATTCGAACCTGCCCCTTAAGCTGCGTACGTTGTTAAACCAGTGACATTTCTGTTCATCCGTCGTGGTGTATCAGTGGCTGCACGGCGTTCTGCCGCTAAGCACGATCTCGCGACCATGTCGGCCACATCTCGATTGTAAATGACTAAAGAAATGATTGTGTACTGCTCTTTGTGTGAGCGATAAGAAACCCCAGGTGGTCAAAATTATTCCGGAGCCTTCCACAACGGCATCTCTAATAGCCTTGTTGTTTCAGGACGTTAAACACCGTGAGGAACACTACTGTTACATCCACTATGATTGTATGCTTCCTACCGAAAGTATTTTGATCTCAAATCTGACGCAGGAATGTTTATGATGCAAGTGTGCCAAACCAAATAGTATAGTATCTCTCATACGATGATGCTGTTGCGTAAAAAAAAAAGAAAAAAAAAAAGACCTCTTCGCTTGCAGTGGAGGCGAAGTACCGTCTCGAGCTTGGCCGCTAGGAAATATTTCGCAATTTTTGGATACTCCTCTTTCGCCATAGGCTGCTTGAGATCCTGAAAGGAGTGTTGCGCGCAATGCAAGACCCTTTTGCTATACGTATGGCATAGCGTCTTAAGAGCATTGACTTATACGGAACTTCTTAGGCCCTGCTGTTATATTTTATTTACTTGTGGTTGATTGCGACCCCCCGTTTGACTATATCGTTCCCAGTTTTCCAGTCAAATCATTTGTAACTCCTGAGCGGTGACGTTTCTTACTTCCATCCGGTGTTGAAAGCTGCTTACTCTCAAAGGTAAGTGGAGGTGGCTGTGAGTAAGTTGCTTCTATCCATCCACAAGTGTTCTTATGCACCCAAGACGCTTATGTGGGTCACTTACGCATCGAATGTTTGCAACGTGACCAACAGCAAGCGATCTTTCGTAGGCCATCTCAACCTCATGGATGGACGTCGTTTTTCTCTTACCAACAGTGGTCCTTAACTCTAAGAAGCGAATGATAGGGCCAATAAAGCCAACGGCACTATAGGCGATCAACGAGGTGGACATAATGAGAGGGAAAGCATTGAGAAAATGCTGAAATATCTGCTAGAATCAATGCGTGTGATTCTCTGTGGTCTCCAGACTGTGGCCACTAAAAGCACCCTGCAGGTGCTCGCCGTTCCGGAGCCGCTCATAGCAGCTCCTTATACGTACTGCAAACATTTGGCTTTAATTGTGCCTTTTTTCAATGTTTAATTTTAACTAGTGACGTATACGCCAATATCTGGAACCCGGTGGCTTCTTGGGTGACATTTCTGGTTATTTATCAACAGAATATTGAACTTGCCTTCACCGTTGTGCATCCCTCTTCTATGTCTCATTAGGTCTTTACGTCCCCGTTCCCCTGTACAGAATATAGAAGGCTAGAGCGGGCTAGTTCAGGCCGACCTCTATGCCTTCCTTCAAATAAATTATCTCTCGCCCTCTGCCGCCAAATTACGCTCTTGGAACCAACCCTGATCTTCCATTGTTAGTCACTTTATTCCGTCGCCTAATTGTATTGTAAAACCTTTAGGGTGTTTTTGCGCTTTTTCGGGACTTCGAAACCTCGTCGCGGCGATACTTTCTTATTTCTTTTAACTCCCAACTTTCCGAACTTATGTGTCTAAGATATCTGCGACGCTTGCATGTCTGCGACACTTGCATACAAGTTGCAAGTTCGTCGAGAAAGTTCGCTCCATGTATCCCGGGCTTAACAGTAGCTTGTACCGGCCATGTTGTGCTGCGGCAGTTAAAGAACTTAGCGGCACCGTTCCAGCAAGATCGATCGCACAGTGCTTCAAACACTAAAATTAATGTGTTACACGAGCATGCCCCTTGCAGATTACTGTTTTGTCTCCATATAATTCAAGTTAACGCCGCAATCCCCCCCCCCCCTTTCTTTCTTTTCTCTCGCTTGAACTTCTTCAAGTGTGCATTGTGTGCACCGCGAACAAGGCCACGCTGCGTGCTATATGGCGCAAAAGTGGGCCGCGCACCGACACATGCTGAAAATTCCATTGTCAAAGATCTCACGGTATTGAGTCACGTGGTGATCCAGCAGAAGCATGAAATACCTGCCCCCACTCGTGACCTGCGAGTTTTTAGAGCGAGTGAAACTATCGCCGAAAAGTGGCACGTGGACAGACATTGCGCTCGCAGAGCGGTATTTCTTGCTTCTGCTCGATCAACGAAATGGTATAGGCCGTCGGCACGCACGTTTGTATATTATCCGAGAACTCTGCTGCGAAAAATAAAATAATAATTATCCCCACGAGCACGCGCGCAAGCTAAACTGTGGATTACGTAAGTCGCGCTTGACATATGCGGTGGGAGTGGGCCAACCTGACCCGCTGGAGGGATCCTTTCGTCATTAAAAGCACGGTGGACTCTGAAGAATGTGACTGGATGAAAAAAAAACTCGTTTCCATGCCGTGCCGAGATTTCCGTTATAAAGTGCAACCAGGTGTGTCTCAGCGCGGTTTTAAAGGAGTACTGTCATGATATATTTCACTCTTTTTCTTTTCTTGTTTAAATGAATGTCCGGGATCTCGAAAATGAATTGAAAATGCTGTTTTGGAGATATGCACTATCAAACTGGCCGTAAAAATGCACTGTTGTTTCACTTGCTTTCTTTTTTTTTTTTTTTTTGCCAAAATGCTGTTTTATACATTGAAGCACGAAAGTAGCTGGAACGCCCATGTATTTCGTCCCACACTTTGGGAAATAATATCTCGAAACTGGTGTCATCCTGGAAATTCATTTGAAGTGGATGCGCTTTGCAAGCTCACCGGCTACAATTCGTAAATTGTAATATGTGTCGTAAAGTAATTAACTAAGAAGTTCATTAGTCAATTTTTGTTAATTTATTTATTTATTAATATTGCCACAGTATTAATACCTCAAGGGTCCCAACAGGACATTACATGAGGGGTGGACACGGAGAAGGCTGGGAATAATGATGATGACATTACAAAGATGAGTCAAAACACTCGATGGCAGATCTAAAGCGCGCTGTATCGCGGATGAGTGCAGTTTGTCTCGGAAGGCCATTCCAGTGTCGGGCAGTCCGCACTAAGAATGACTGAAGGAACGTAGTGGTGCGGGCTCGTGGCAGGATTACCGAGTTCGGATGGCCTGTTCGACGAACATCATGAACCAGCTGGATCAGCTCGCTGTCACGAGGTATGGAATAAAAAAAAAACTGTGATAGAGCCATAGGCGAGATATATGCAACGACGAGAGACAATTGTATGCGTTGGATATGTGTTTCTATTTCTCGTGCTACTAATGTCCGCCTCTTCGAATAACCCAGCTCAACGATAACAATCATGTCACCTGCCACAGGCGATTTTTAAAAATTGCGTAAAGCCTAATTTTGAGCGCCCGGTATACTATTGCCGCTCTTCGACATGATGGGTCACTGGGGATGCGGAACTGGCCACTCTTCAATGAATCTCTTTGACGCCAACTCGGT
Source organism: Dermacentor silvarum (assembly GCF_013339745.2). Classification (NCBI taxonomy): domain Eukaryota; kingdom Metazoa; phylum Arthropoda; class Arachnida; order Ixodida; family Ixodidae; genus Dermacentor; species Dermacentor silvarum. Next base: position 198,625,106 of record NC_051154.1, on the reverse strand, counting down.
ATGTGCCATTGGGTTTATATGAGCAATGAACCTCTTCTTTAATGCCCAACTTGGCTATATGCCACTTGGTATGTGCCGCTCTTCAATGGTAAAAAAATATATATATTCAATATTTTTCCTCTGCTTGGGCGGAATCGAACCCGCGTCATATATATTCAAACTTGGCTGAATGTATATGCACACCAGCGCCACGCGCGAACTTCACAGCATGCCGCTGAATAACGCAGCGTGTTCAATGGGGAGCGCCAGAAATGAATCCGGCTGCATACACGACTCAGACATAACGCGTCCCTGCGGCGGCAATACGGCATGCCACTGGAATGCCTCAATGCTAATCGCATTAACGTCGACATTCATCGTAAGATGGGTTCTGCCGGAACGTTTTCCAAGTCACAAAGAAAAATGTGGCCACAGCAGTGAAAAACTTGGACGATGAATCTGAAAAAAAAAAGGTGGCACGGTGTACCAAGGGTGCCTCGAAGCCAGCGACGCGGCGTCCAGGCCGCTATTTTGTAGCGATGCCTTTAATGTCATAATGACTTTTCGCGCTTATCGCGCTTTGTCACTGGTCAGAGCGACGGTCCGCTCGCGTTATCAACGTTGATATCGTGAGCGGACCGTCGCTCTGACCACTGACAAAGCGCGATAAGCGCGAAAAGTCATTATTACTTTAAAGGCATCGCTACAAAATAGCGGCCCTGGCAACCTGGGCGCACTGTTTCAACACCTTTTCTCGATTCGTGAAGTGAGACACGGAAAGAGAATCAAACCAACGACGCCCACATCTTGCCCGCAAAAATGTGGACAAGCCATGGCATGCGGGGCTTCCATTGCCAGCTAGCATGTAATTTCATACAAGGAGTAGCTTTATTCTATGTCAGCCTGAGAGCTCACAGATTATCAAATTCGTTTTGACGATGCAAAGCGCTCACGGCCGCCACTTGTAAGCGACAGGATAGAAACGAAAGCAGGCTGAAAGCTCGTCATGGGCTTTCTTGTGGCCAGCATGCGAGGGTGGTTCTCTTAAAACACGCTCGAAAGCACCTCAATATAGGCCTGTGGCGCGTAGTGAAGGCTGATTTTCTTCCCCTCGTATTTATGAGTATCATTCAGGGCCCCGAATGAAGAACCACGCAAGATGTAGCTTTTTGCAAAGTAGGTGCCCTGAACGGTTCTGGCATTTTTCTACATCTCGACAACGTTTGTACTCTACAAAGAGAACGTTTTAAAAAGTTTTACGCATTCATCGTTACTAATCAGCTAATTAGGCACTTTGCGAAATATATTCCGAGTTAGCTCAAAACGACTGCTAACAATGTTTTGTTAATCAGTTACACTAGGACGCATGCATTTTCTTTAGAAGCTTAGCACATGTAAAATCCCCTGCAACTTCAATTTGTCCTCGCTTTGTCGCGGCATTGTCGCAACCTCGATGAAATTTAGCAACAAGATTGACAAAAGTACAAGTTGACTTCTTTCTTCTTCTTTTTTCTTCCTTCTGTTGCGTAAGGGAGCACATGTCCTCTTCTATCCCTTTTTATTAATCTTTCTTCCGTTGGTTTTGTTTGGGGGAAATCAGGCAGCACCAGCCGCTAGTGACGTCACCCTTTAATTCACCAATATGCCGCAGATATATGAAAGAGCCGAGCACGTTTTTGCAGGTTTCTTTCAGTGTTCAATGCTAACCCTTTAGAGAAAGGAAGAGAGGGGGAGGGGAATAGCTGTAAATCCTTTGTTCTGTTCTTTTTTTTTTTTTTTGGTGGGCGTATGTGGTAGTAGTGAAGTGGTACTAGAAGGGAGCCCAGTCCGCTTTCGTTGTCAATGAAGGAGACTTCTTCTATTGTGCGAGAAAATATTCATTCCGTGGCCCTCGTGGTTTCGCGTGCGCACGAGGACCCTGAGTCACCACGGGAAATTTCTTATTGATATCTGTCGCTGTTGCTCCTGGCAGGTCGGAGCGCTAGGTGCGACGCGCGCGCTACGTGTGCCCGGGTGCCGGCCGGTCTGTCGCAATCAGTGAGTGGCGCTGCCGGAACGCGCCCCGCAGCTGACGAGCACATCTGCGGGGACATCTGACAGTGAGGACCAGCGAGCGACAGAAAGACCGCGGGTCGCTGTCATTTTTGCAGTGCCTGCGACAACCCGAAAAACCTTCTTTTTTTGGTTCACTTACAAAGTTGCCACATGATGTCTCGTCACAGCACCCCATGCTGCCGGACACAAAAGCAAAACAAAACAAAAGAACAAATGCGTGATGCCCTTTCTTTTCTTCCATCGCTTTGTAAAACAGCCGCGTGCCTTCAGCATGTCTTCGTTTCTTAGCTTGAAAGTTGTCCATCCGGCACCACATCTCAGCGTTCATATTCACAACCCTCTCTCACTGCTCCGTGAAAACAGTTCCTCGCATTTCTTTTTTTTTTTTTTTTTTGTCTGTTTCAAAGTTCATCACGGAGCACGAGGTCGCGGGATTGAATCCCGGCCAGGGCGGCCGCATTTCGATGGGGGCGAAATACGAAAACACCCGTGCACTTAGACTTAGGTGCACGTTAAAGAACCCCAGGTGGTCGAAATTTCCGGAGTACCCCACTACGGCGTGCCTCATAATCAGATCGTGGTATTGGCACGTAAAACCCCATGATGTAATTTAATTTTCAAAGTTCATCACGAAATTCATTCAGCAATTACTTGGCCCAACTAATAAGTTTACATATTGTTATTTATTTTGAAGGGGACAAATGTTTCATGGCAGATAGTATAGAGGGGCGTTTTTAACAGAAACCGCGAGAGAGTAGGTTGGAGAGAATGGAGATAGATCTGTGTCCCTTTACTTTCGTCGTTCGTTTCTTAGCAGATGTGCCGGCTGTATACGGAAGCACAGCCCTCGTCCATCGAAGCCACATTTTGCGTTCAAAAGTAACATTTGAGCGGGAAAGAAAACTATATATATAACTGTACAAATTCCGAGTGTGACTCCTTCAACTATTATGATCTGTTCGTTTCCGAGTGGCATGGTTTATCTAGTTTCCTAATCCGCCTGAAGTTTATCATGTCAACCAGTTTCACGATTAACGCTGGAGTACCACTGGAGCAAAATTTTACGGAGCTCGAATCCGGTGAATTTACTTTTGACTGCGATGAGCCGGCGTCGTCATAACTTTTCTGGCAGTTATTCTAATTTCCACAAAAAATTTGCCTTCGTAGAAAAGGTGCGTGATTAAATTAGAGATTTAGCATTAGAGCGAACAACTCTGGCGAGGCGTCATCTGCGCACGCGCAGCTGTCCTGCAGGCGCAGGCGCACGTGGTATCTCGGGGCCGAGAATCGCAGCAGCGGATCACGCATCGCGCTTGGCTAAAATGTCCTGAAGGATTAAGTAAGGAGGCTTAGCACAAAGTTCCAGAACTTATGCAAAGTAGGCGCACCCGGCAAGCGAGCTACTTCTCGGAGAATTCATTATTTACACGGTTGTCATGTAATCCCTCTTTTCCTGAAACACGCACAGCTCTGCAGCAGCGGTACCCATAAGCGAGATCACCCTTGGCCGCTCAGCGCACGCGCGGTTGACCCGAAGACTCAGTTTAGTTCAATTCGAGAGCTCGAGACTAATTTGGGAAGGCGAATTAAGCTTTACATTTCGCGAGACGGATGCAATTGGCGTGGTGTATACGCCGGCGTGTGCGTCGAAAGCGAAGTTTCGTCAGCTGTTTCGTGACGCTATGGTCCTGCTTTCGGAAGCCACGAACACCTCACACAAGTCAAAGTGCAGTGTTTGGAAACTAAAGTTCCATATCTTTCGCTGCTTAAAACAACACTCTGTAGTCTGAGAAACAAAACTCTCCTTCCTTTTCCTTCGAACGGAAGGTATTGGCCGGTGTCTGGTTTTTTTTTTTTTTTTTTGGTGGACTCCTTCCCCCCCCCCCCCCCCTTTCATAGTATAGCGAAAACGATTGTCTATTGTCATACTTTGTTATTTATGTCTGACATAAAAGCGCTGGGCAAGCATTGATCACTGCTAATCAGCCATCGCACACAAAGGCAGCCTTTATATTTCTTTTTATTTTCTTTTTTTAGCATTATTCGCAAATTTCCATAACTATCAAGCCTTCGCGCCAACATGCTGAAATGTAAATATAGACGTTAAAAAAATAATAAGAAAGGAGAAGGACCGAGTGGTAGTGGGAGGGGGTTTCTTATCGATTGAAACAGTCTAATTAATTTACTACACACCAAAGTGTCTGGGGTGTTGACATAAATGTTGTGCCAATGATGCTTGCTTATACATTTTAATGAGATAGCGTTAAGGGCCCCGTGTCACAGAAAATCCGGCCTCCGTATCTGTATCGGCGTCCGTGGCGGAGAAAATCATCGCGAACCACCCCGACCGCGTAGGCCCTCCGTGTGGTGCAAGGTGTTAGTGAACAAAAATTGAATTTCTCACAGTGAAATCTGTTAGAAAAATGGTAAAGTACGACTTAACCACAACCTACTGACATGGTGGCGTCGGACTGTTATTTGACTGTACGAGAAAACATTGTTCTGTTACGAGGAAACTCAACACAAACCCCTTTTGCCAGCATTTCTACCATACCAACAGCGGCGCGCTCGGGTAATCTTATCCAGATGGTCCTCGCATCCTCGGTAGGTCAAATTGGGACTTGGCCTGTCTAATGCGTTTTCGGCAAGCGCGACCATAGGGGGAATAGCAAACAATAAAATAATAAAAAGGTCCTAGGGCCTTCACATTTTAATAAAAGACGACTTATATTGCCCCTGGAGAAACGTCTTCCCAGCAATGTATTTCTGTTTAAAAGTGAAGCCGACTTTAAGGGGACCGGTGTAAGCTTGGTCTTTGTAAGCTGGCTTTCCCACGTTCTGTTTTGCAGTGAAGCCTACTCAAAGAAAAATGCGATGCGAACGGGGCGCGATAACGCTATCGCGTTTCACTCTTATTTGTTTTTCTTCCTTTTACTCGCTAGGTCTGGTTAAGCCTTTATTACGTGGCGGTTGCAGCTGAATTGTGATCGCAAGAAAATTACAAGTTGGTGGCGGTGGTGGACTGTAGTAACGGCGGGTTTAGCCTGGCGATCAAGGCCGGCAATTGCTCCGCCCGAGCGTCTCTTACAACATCACAGCAGTGTTTCACCAATATCCAACAAACCAGTCTCTCAATAATGCAATAAGGAGACGTGAAGTTTCTTTGCGGGCTATAACTGATCCTTCGGGGAATACAAGGTGTTGCAGGCACTCATGCGGAAGGCACTTTTTTCTCAGATTTTCCAGGAGAGCCTCCCTTTCACCTTGGAATTTCGGGCACGACCGTAGAAAGTGTTCGATATCTCCTTTCTCGTCGCATGCCGTACAGTTCGGAGAAAGGACAGTATCTGCTAATACACCGGCCTGGGTATTTAAGACGGGGTTTAAATAACCAGACCGGTGTATCTTAAATACCCAGGCCGGTGTACTAGCAGATCCTGTCCTTATTCGATATAGAAGTGAGGCTTCCTCTCGGTGAAATCTCTTGGTTACGCAGGGCATATGTGGTGGAACCCAAAGCAACCCAAAGTGATTTCGAATGTCAAATTTTTAGCTTGATTACTCTTTCAGGCCTTGACGCTGCGTATGCAAGCTGATCGATGCGCTGCGTATACATGCAAGCGCATCAGCTTTTTCGGGGCCAGAAATACCAATGTGGAAGGGAATCAACTGAAACTTTGCTGTGAAGCCTTTGTTGCCGAGTTATTTCACGAGGGCTAGGGATGTGCGCGGGAACTTGATGGACGACAGACCACGGTAGAGTTGGTATAACGCGGCCTTTCAGTCCGTATACAGTCCGGAGGCAAAGTCTTTAGTTTGCGCAGAGCAGCAGTATAATGGCGTGCCCACAACACAACGTAGTGCTCTGCACTATAACCAGGAATCTGCGTTTTCGGATGAATCCGAAAAATTCCGAAAAACACTCGCAGGTAAAATTTTTCCCGTATTCGGATTTATCCGGGAAAACTCCGATTTTGAGGGCACGTGGCCTTGAAATACTCGTGGATGGCTTTCGGTGCTCGGACCTCTTGCAATGCATTTCGCTACAAACACCGCATGTATATGACGTCATTAGAAAAGGCAATAAAGTCAAAGCGCAACAAACTGGGCTGGAGATACAAAAAGATCCTCAAAACAAGTTTCCTTGCTAAGAAAATGTTCGGTTAGCGCAGGTAGATGGACAAGGAGTACGCAGACAGCGCTACTCGTCGCGCTACACTCTGCCATTCGGCGGTGCTACACGCGCTTTCCTTTTTGTGATAACACACCATAATCACATGCACACCTCTTCTGAACCAAGTCCACCATGCGCTTGCCGTGCGCCTGAATGCTCTTTTTGTTCAGTGGAGCGAAGAGACGCTAATTAGTTTCGGTGAGGAAGTTGATTGCATGCTTGACATTGTTGAGGAGGAAAAGCGATCTGACGCAGTTGACAGCGCAGAGGCGCTATTGCGACCTCGTGGTCCTCCTCGCGCGCGGGAGGCAGCTCACAAAACACTTGTGTGACTTCCTCGAGCAGTCGGGCCTCGCCATCCGGCTGCTCTGCGTAACCTAACAGTGCCGGCGTGCGGGGCCGGGTGACAAACTCTCTCGAGGAAGTCACTCCACAAGCGAACTATGGATATTTTTTTTACCTAGTCGTTATATTGTAAATATGATTTAAATAGTTCTCCTTTCCTCTCTATCCTCTTTCCCTGTCCTTTAGAGCCATGAGAGTTGATGGTGAACGTTACCTTGCGCCATTGTGGCGCAAGGTAACGTTCAAGCCTTCTAAGCCCTCTCAAGCCTTGTCAAGCCTTCTCACAGTGCTAACCTTCCCGCAAGCCTGCGAGAAGGTTAGCACTGTCATTGCTTCGCACGGCGCATCGCATCGTGGCAGAAGTGTGAAATTAAAAAAAAAAACTTATGGGGATTTACGTGCCAAACCCACGTCCTGATTATGAGGCACGCCGTAGTGAGGAAATCAGGATTAATTTTGACCATCTGGGATTCTTTAACATGCACCTAGATCTAACTACCTGCTGCGCTTTTTGTTTTTGTTTTTTTGCATTTGGTCCACGTCGAAATTAATGCGGCAGCCGCGGTCGGATTCGAACCCGCGGCCTCGAGCAACGCCACAGCCACAAAACTACCGCGGCGGGTACAGAAGTGTTGATTTGCTGGGCGGCCGCTGGCGTAGTGTCGTCTTCACGCTGCGGTGCCATTATGCAGCTTTGCGTCTGCAAGCCCTGCGTCAGTTGTCTGCTGGACAAATTTGCAGCGCTGTGTTTATTTTTCAGAAACAGCAGAAACGTATACCGTACCGTACCTTGAATTTACATTTATCCAATTTGTCGTCAACTGCAATTAACCATGTCTAGCAGTAGCATTTCCTCTATTGAAGAGACCCGAAACGATGCATGCTTTCTTACGTCGCCTTTCCCCTCTCTCTCTCTCTCTCTCTCTCTCTCTCTCCCCACCCATATGCATGCGAGCTGCCACGAGCAAAGGTTGACAAGGCTGTTATTCACTCGATTGGTGACTGCGTCGCTTCGACCCATTCGCTGCCTCCCTTGTATAGCTACTCTCTGCCATTCTATCTACCTTCCTTCTGAACTGTTGCGCTTGAGTACAAATGTAAGCGCTGCAGTTTCTGCAATGCTTTTGCGGGGGGCTCACTGATAATTACAGCATTCTAGGGGGTACTGTGGCGACGCGTCGGAAAGGTCTAATAGATCTCAAACAAGTTTCTGACGTCGCCTTTTCCCTCTGCCACGCTCCTGTCATCTACATACACGCTTTGAACCACCCCCCGACGCGGCGCGCCAGACAGCAGCAGCATGCAGCCGCAGCAGCAATGGAAAAGACGAAGAAAGACGCACATAAAGCTTCGCTTTAAAAAAGCGGAAAAGGCTTTATGACAGTCACTACATAGCTAAAAGAGGAAAGGCTATTTACAGCACCACCAGAATTCACATATTTAAGCAGTACCACGAAGTTCGTGCAGCTATTTCACACGCCCTTAGGTCGACGCACAAAATTTCGTTCAAATCGCTGAAGGTATAGTACTTCCCAAGCCGAGCTTCTTTCACCGGTATCTTCAGCTGTGCTGCTTCGCCGCATTGTCGCTCGTTACAGGTGTGAAGTCGACGTGTAGGCGACTCATCTCAAAATAGAGCCGGAGGGAACAAGTCCCCTGCGAGCTTTTGCAACTCTGGTCTCACCCTCAATGCCTTTGCTCGTGCAATATGTCCTGTTGCAGAGTGCAGGTAAAATTAACCGGGGGACCGGGCAAAAACATTTGAGAGCAATCTGCTTCCGGTTGCTTGATTTTGCTTCTACTTGTTTCGACGTCGATCTCAAGAAGCTTTGTTTCTAATTATATTCTCCTTATTCTCCAAATGAACACACGTGCACGTAGCTCTCTAATAATGGTTTTGCAGCTGTACCTGCTTACTGCGGTGAGGCTAGTTAAAAACGCTACTTTAAAAGGGATCCACTGGCCCTCCCATGCACGTATAGAATATCGGGCATGATCTTACGCCAATAATCGAACCGAAAATTCAGACGCGTGACCCTCACGGGTCCTCTGTTAGTGAAATATTTTCGCGCGTACATTGTTTTACTTTTTTGACACACACACACACACACACACACACACAAATATTAAGCAAAACAATGTAATAGCGACAATATGCACAACTATCTGTGACATAAAACGTGTCTTTGTCGCGACGAACAGGCAAGCATTAACACGTTAGCATTTAAGGTGATCATGTATCTGAGCCCCATTGTTACAAGCATTCCAAGCACCTCAGAAAAAGCAATGCGCGAAGCCTAAAACAGTAGTACCCATCGCAAGGAGACTGTAAAATGAGCACGTAGTCGACTCCTCTATATGCGTGGGCTCGCATCTTATCTTGGCAACCTTCAAACTAATACGCAAGAAAACAGCATCCAAAAGAAAAGAATTATCGTGGTGAAAAAGACACTTCAGCTGCTCCGTTCGACACTGGTACTGTGTAGCTGTCACACAGAACACGCAGAAAACAAGAACAACCAGCATTCTCCGTCTGCGAAAGTGCCCATCCTTTAATCTCTACGTCAGAGCCCAAGTTTCTAAGCCACCAGTAGCGCGCTCAGCGGCGCCGAGGATGCACGTTTACGTGCGAACCGGCGCATATGCCGTCGCCCTACCTTGTCCACCCTGGGGGGCGTAGCTAGGTCGGCGCCACCGGAGACCCTGAATCCCCAGGGCTGGCCGGGCTCTTCACGCTTGAGGATGATGAGGAATGGCCGCTGGAACGCCATGGTCTCGCTCGGAGATGGACGCGTTGCCAGTCGTTCCTCGGCTGCCTGCTCTTCTCTCGTCTTCGCTGCTGACGCGGCAAACTCTGGCGCGAGGGAGCGAGTCGCGTCTTCTCTTTGAGAAGCTCGGAGCTTCCGCAATCAGAGAGATCACGCGGCCAGAGCAGTGACCACTGTGTCGTGCCGAAACGTCCCTCGTGCGTCGTCGGAGTGCGTGCGTATTGCTTCGTCGGTCGGCGGCTGTTCGGAAAAGGGTTCGAGCGCGCTATAGCCTCGGCGCGCGCCGGAGTTTTTCGACTTGGGGCCTCGGGTTCGTCTGTCCGTTTTTAGAGGGATGACGCCCCGGCGCAGGCTTTCCCACCCCTCTTCCACCCCCCCTTCCCGCGGCCACGTCGGGAGCCTGCCAAAAAGGTGTTGGCGTGTGTTTTGTGCGCGCCGCATCCACTTCGCTTTTTTTTTTTTTCTAGCTTTTTTTTTTCCCCCGCTCTTGGTTGACTGTATAGCCTTGGCTCGCTGATCACCGCGGTGGTGCGCAAGCGCGTGCGGGCGTGGAGTTGTTGCCTTGGGTGCCGGCCACGCGGACGTCTTATTTGTGGAGGGAAAGCTTGGAACGCACGGCCTATAAACAAAACGCGAGTCGCCGCGTGGGGCTGCGCGCTCGTGAGTGTGCGCGTGTGTGTCCAGGGAGATTGCAGCGTTCCCCTCGAAAAACATTGCTCCCTCATCTCGCAACACCGACCTGCCTCTCCGTACGCTGGTTTCGTTGTACTTTTCGTACTTCGTGGTATTATTCAGATTCGGACTGCGTGATTGGTCAATCCATGGGAGCGAGCTGTCCAATGAGCGCGCGGCAAACGCTCTCAACGGCACAGCTAAAGCCTCAATTAACCCCTGCGATATGCAACAGTCGGGGTGACGCTGGCGTTCAAAGCAATTAGACCTTAGACCGGCAATGTATGACATACAGTATCCCCCCCCCCCCCCCCCATTTCTTAGACACACTACATTCATTCATTTCAGAAGACGAAAAAAAAAGGAAAGAACGCGAGAAGGAAGAACCTTTGTGAATGCATGCCGCTTGTAAAGAGAGCATGTTGGATGTTCTGTTGTATATTTCCTCTCGTGAGCTTTGTCATATGTTAGCCAACCGCTTGTAAAAATAAGTGAATGATTAGTTTCAGTCATCAAGTCCATATTACATACCTGACTATCATTCGTTCACAGAAGCACTGCGCGCTCGGGTGTACAGACCACTTGACAAAGAACAACATCCTCTTGTGACCTGTCCACAGAGCCAACAAATGGCCACTGTGTTCAGTTCTCTTCGCTATTTGCTGTTCTTCATTCGAGCAGATTGCGTGAACAAGCACGTGCACCTGATGCGATAGCTTGGAGAGGACAACGTGCGAGTACGTCCTTTAAACCTGTGCATCTCTGGACAGTATCAGGAGAAAATTTTCCACTTCATTTACAACTCCAAATTAATCGAGCAGACATACGAATCCTTTCAGACCACCAAACATAGAAAGAATGTCCACACATTAGAGAAGACAAGAAATGAGATGATGACTTTAGCTTACGTGTCATCTTTGGGCGTGACGTGACACGTCTAAAACAGTGCTAATGAAGGTCTAAAGCTACAGTGACCGAACTTCTTAGCGCCGCCTATGGGTCTAGCAGATATTTCGTACCTTCGGCACCACTCCCGATGAGGTTTAAAACAAGCCTCTTGGATAGTACGGGGGACGTAAGATGAGATCATTCGCTTGTTTTTGTACTCATCATATACAAGTAAATGGCCCGTGTACTCCCATTGACCATTTATAAATGATGTCGTCGTGACACCTCATCATCATCGTCATCGCATCACCGAACGCTTAGCACGCGTAGGGGGGCTGCTTCGGTTGCGTTCCCTCCAACATCACCATGCACTGTGACTATTCCTAAGAACCAGAAAGTATTTGGCGCGCCTTTCCACGGCGCCCTGTTTGTGCGCAGAAAAGAAAGGGTCTTGTGCCAACGCAACCAGGAAACGGGAGAAGACCGGCGGAAGCAGACGCAAGAAACCCGGACGGGAATATTCTGCGGCATCGCGTCTGCCAAGTCTTTTCTTTCTTTTTTTTAAATATCATTGTGCAATCTTAAAATAGGGCGTGGTCCGCGCTATAGGTGATGTCGGGGTCTCTTCACAGGTGCGTGCACGTTGTCAATATGCGCAAATGAAATGCGTCATGGGGGTGTCAATCTGCTGACTTGATTATTTCCACTCATCTAGCGTGAACATTCCCGACTTCCGACACGTGACCTTCGGATGTTGCGATTCTTTTCTGCGGTTGCTAATTACGGTTATATTAAAGAAGCTCTCACACATTTCTTTTCGTGCCAGTGTCCAATGAGTTCCGATACTGTCTTTTTGCAGTCCTGCCGCCTACGTACTAACTTACTGTGCGACACTGCTAAAACCAAAAGGCTCTAGATATCTAAGCGAATTCGCAATTAGGCACACTTTCCTTAGTTTATTGTTTTCCGCAAAATACGCTCCCTTGATACGTAAGTGGTGATGAATACGTCTCTATGTAGGTCTGGTAGCCAATGTTTCTCCCCCCCCCCCCCCCTCTCCGTCACTCCTTTGGTCGAGTTGGATCGAGATTGCTACAGAAATGAATCACCCACACCCGGGGCAGAATTCGGACGCGCTGTTCCTTTTTTGATCGCGCCACGTGCGGGGAGCTGCACCCAAAATAACCACTGAATGTGCAGAGAGTTGACGACCTGCGCATTGAAGCGTGCACCCAAAAATTCAAGAGAACATGGCAGGTCGGCACGCGCGGACTCAAGCAGCGACCGAACTTCACGCTAAAGCCTGCCATTCCAGCCAAGGCGGGATAGAAAACGTTCGCTCACGCTATTGCCAAAGATATTCTGAAATGTTTCTTGACTCGACATGCCACCTCGACTCCAGGAAGTTACCAGAGGCTATAGTGCCAACTGTACTCGTGTAGTGGTCGCCGCGCCCGCTTCAGCAAAGGTCCTCAGCGATTTCCGGGTTAAAACTTCGTAAGTAGACACTTCCCTCACCAGAACAGGAGTTGGCCTCCCTGTTGCAGTATTCGGCCGCTACCTCTCTAATAATGACTCCTACAGTTTACCTATGGCCCTCAGTCCCCAGCGGCTGCGGAGCACCTGGCCAAGGCGGTGGTCAGACTTACGACGCGGCAGAGGGTGCTAAGAATCTCTGGATCCGGACAGGCCACCAATGGAAACTGAACCTGGCAACGTTCAACACTCGCACCCTATCGAGTGAGGCTAGCTTAGCAGGGCTATTTGAAGAATTATCAGGTATTGCCTGGGATATTAATAGCCTTAGTGAGGTGAGAAGAGCTGGTGAGACCTATACAGTGCTGACTAACGCCCACGTCCTCTGCTACAGATGTCTTCCAGATAAGAGAGAATTCGGAGTAGGATTTCTAGTCCATAAGGACATAGCGGGCAACATTGATGAATTCTACAGCATTAATGAGAGGACAGCAGTCGTCGTAATAAAGCTGAATATGAGGTATAGAATGAAGGCTGTACAAGCCGACGCCCCAACCTCCAGTCACGATGATGAAGAAATAAGAACAGTTTTATGAAGATGTTGAATTAGCAAAGAGAAAGGTGCAAACTCAGTATACTGTAGTCATGGGCGACTTCAAAGCAAAAGTGGGGAAAAAGGCAGGTTGGTGAGCAAGCAATTGGCAACTACGGCATCGATTCTAGGAACACTAGAGAAGAGATGTTGGTAGAATTCGCGGAAAGGAATAGGCTCCGACTAATGAATACCTTCTTCGGGAAGCGCAGCAACAGGAAGTGGACCTGGAAAAGCCCTAATGGAAAAACAAGGAATGAAATAGATTTCATACTCTCTGCCGATCCGAGCATAGTGCAGGATGTAAAAGTGTTAGGTAGGGTAAAGTGCAGTGACCATAGGCTAGTGAGGTCTAGGATTTCTCTCAATTTGAAAAGAGAAAGAAATAAGTTAGTCATGAAGAAACAGGCCAACCTAGAAGCAGTAAGGGTAAAAACAGACCAATTACGGCTGGTGCTCGCAAACAAATATGCAGCTTTAGAACAGGAAGATAAAGACAATTCATAGAGGTAATGAATGAAACCGTAACTAGGATGATGTCAGATCAGCAGGTAAGCTCTCCCAATGAGTAGGTAACCAGTAGGTAAGCTCTCCCAAGTAACAAAGGACCTAAGAAAGAAACGGCAAAACATGAAAGTGTCCAACTCAAGAGATCAGATAGAATTCGCTGAACTGTCGAAACTGATCAACAAGAAGAAAGTAAGGGATATCCGAAATTATAACGTGGGAAAGATTGAGGAAGCAGTAAAACATGGACGCAGCCTGAAATCAGTGAGAAGAAAACTAAGCAGAGGACAAGGCAAAATGTATGCACTGAAAGATAAGCAGGGTAATATCATCAGCAATTTCGATTATATAGTAAAAGCAGCGGAAGAATTCTCTACTGAGCTGTACAGCACCCAAAGCAGCCAAGCTACTTTCATTCTAAGTAGTGATGAACAAGATACAGTGGCTCTTTCTATAACTCGCGACAAAATTAGAAGGGCTTTGAAAGACATAACCAGGGGAAAAGCTGCAGGAGAAGATAAAGTAACAGTCGATTTAATTAAAGATGGAGGAGATATCATGCTTGAAAGGTTTCCGGCTTTTATACGCAATGCCTCATTACTTCAAGTGTACCAGATATCTGAAAGAACGCCAACATTATACTCATCCATAAGAAGAGAGACGTTAAAGAATCGAAGAATAATAGACCCATTAGCTTTCTTTCAGTATTGTATAAAATATTCACCAAGATAATTTCCAATAGAATCAGGGCAACACTTGACTTCAGCCAACCAAGAGAACAGGCTGGCTTCAGGAAGGAATATTGTTACGGTGAAGGGAAAGAAGAAGGTGACGCGAACGAGAGGAAGACGAAGGCTCTGGCCGTTGCCTGAACGCCATATTTCTTCGCTTGTAAATATACATCCTTCTACACTCGTGGGCCTGCTTTCTTCCTGCAACATTTTGGTGGAGGTGCGGACCTTCAGCTAAACTCCTCCAAGTGCCATTTCGGTCGCCGTGAAATTACCATGCTCGGCCATCTCGTAAACGCCGCCGGAATCCAACCTGATCCACAGAAAGTCCACGCTGTGCGCAATATTCCTGTACCTTGTTCAACAAACGATGTCCGTAGTTTTCTGGGCTTATGCTCTTATTTCCGGCGATTTGTGAAACAATTTGCCGACATCGCTCGCCCTCTCACTGACCTTAAGAAAGATGCCTCTTTCTCTTGGGGACCACTGCAGGAGCAAGCCTTCTCTACCCTGATCGAGCGGCTTACAAGCTCCCCGATTCTGTCACACTTTGACCCTTCTGCGCCTACTGAAGTACGAACTGACGAGAGTGGTTATGGCATCGGCGCTGTCCTCGCTCAACGTCAACAGGGCCACGACCGTGTCATCGCTTACGCCAGCCGCCTTCTTTCCACGCCCGAGCGAAATTACTCCATCACTGAGAGGGAATGCCTCGCGCTCGTATGGGCGGTCGCGAAATTTCGGCCGTACCTTTTCGGTCGGAGCTTCTGCGTCGTAACCGATCATCACGCCCTCTGCTGGCTCTCCTCTTTGAAGGACCCAACTGGACGACTTGCACGTTGGGCATTGCGTCTACAAGAATATACATTTTCTATTACGTATAAGTCAGGGCGCCTGCATAAAGACGCTGACTGCCTGTCCCGCAATCCCGTGGATCAACCGGACGATACCGATGCAGACTCGGACATCAGTATTCTGTCTCTCTCCGGCTTTCTCCATATTGGCGACGAGCAACGCCAAGATCCTGTTCTTCGACCACTTATGGAACGCCTAAGCTCCTCGCCTAATGACCCGTCTCTGCGGATGTTCACCTTGCGCGATGGAACTTTATACCGTCGTAGTGTTCGTCCTGATGGCCCGGAGCTGCTCCTAGTCGTTCCAAAGCACCTTCGACTGGCCGTGCTCCAGCAACTTCACGACGCTCCTACTGCTGGACATCTGGGCATCACTCGTACTTACGACCGCCTGCGGCACCGCTTCTTCTGGCCCGGCATTTATCGCTCTGTGCGCCGTTATGTCACTTCTTGCGACCTGTGTCAGCGCCGCAAGACGCCTGCTATGCCTCCTGCTGGTTTGCTTCAACCAAGTGCTATCCCTACAGAGCCCTTCTTCCGTGTGGGCCTCGACCTCCTTGGCCCCTTTCCTATTTCTATGAAAGGAAACAAATGGATTGCTGTAGCAACAGATTATGCCACGAGATATGCCATTACACGAGCGATGCCAACCAGCTGCGCTACAGATGTCGCCGACTTCCTACTATACGACGTCATCCTGCGCCACGGCGCCCCTCGCCAGTTACTCACGGATCGCGGCCGCTACTTTCTCTCGAAGGTCGTCGATGATCTGCTCCGCTCCTGTTCTACAGAACACCAGCTCGCTACCGCATACCACCCTCAAACGAACGGCCTCACCGAACGACTCAACCGCACACTAACCGAAATGCTGGCCCTGTACGTTTCCGACGATCACCGCGACTGGGACGTCGCTTTACCGTACATCACTTTCGCATACAACTCGTCCCGTCACGATACTGCCGGATTCTCCCCATTTTACCTTTTGTATGGCCGCGACCCCACCTTGCCCTTCGACACGTTGCTACCTTCCGCAGTACAATCACCCAGCACTGGTTACGCTCGCGATGCTATTGCCTTAGCCGCCCAGGCCCGAGAGGTCGCCCGTCATCGCCTCACAGTCTCGCAAGCTTCTCAAAAACGACGCTACGACCTTCGGCACCGAGACCACCATTTTTCACCTGGTTCCCTTGTCCTTCTCTGGACGCCTTCACGTCGAGTCGGCTTGTCGGAAAAACTCCTTTCCCGTTATTCTGGTCCATACCAGATCTTACGACAACTGTCCGACGTGACATACGAGATCGCCCCAGTCGGTCAGCCTTCAGTGTCTCCCAACGTCACCAGCGATGTTGTTCACGTCGCCAGGCTCAAGCCCTATGTCTCCCCATTAAGCGACGCTCCCTAACCTGCACCGGGACGGAGCTAACCCCACCGGGAGGGTGATGTTACGGTGAAGGGAAAGAAGAAGGTGACGCGAACGAGAGGAAGACGAAGTCTCTGGCCGTTGCCTGAACGCCATATTTCTTCGCTTGTAAATATACATCCTTCTACACTCGTGGGCCTGCTTTCTTCCTGCAACAATATTCTACGATGGATCATATCCATGTCATCAATCAGGTAATAGAGAAATCTGCGGAGTACAATCAACCTCTTTATATGGCGTTCATAGATTATGAAAAAGCATTTGATTCAGTAGAGATACCAGCAGTCATAGAGGCATTACGCAACCAAGGAGAACAGGATGCATACGTGAATATATTGGCAAATATCTGCAAGGATTTCACAGCAACCTTGGTTCTCCACAAGAAAAGTATAAAGTTACCTATCAAGAAAGGGGTCAGGCAAGGAGACACAATCTCTCCAATGCTATTCACTGCATGCTTAGAAGAAGTATTCAAGCTCTTAGACTGGGAAGGCTTAGGAGTGAGAATAAATGGCGAATATCTCAGCAACCTTCAGTTTGCAGATGACATTGTCCTATTTAGCAACAATGGGGACGAATTACAACAAATCATTGAGGACCTTGACCGAGAAAGTGCAAAGGTGGGGTTGAAGATTAATATGCAGAAGACAAAGCCTGGCAAGGAAACAAGAATTCAGGATCGCAAGTCAGCCTCTAGAGTCTGCAAAGGAGTACATTTATCTATGTCAATTACTCACAGGGGACCCTGATCATGAGAAGGAAACTTACAGAAGAATAAAAATGGGTTGGAGTGCATACTGCATACATTACCAAATCCTGACTGGGAGCGTACCACTGTCGTTGAAAATTGTACAATCATTGCATTCTACCAGTGCGAACATATGGGGCAGAAACTTGGAGGTTAACAAAGAAGCTTGAGAACAAGTTACGAAACGCACAAAGAGCGATGGAACGAAAAATGTTAGGCCTAACGTTAAGAGACAGGAAGAGAGCGGTGTAGATCAGAGAGCAAACGGGGATAGCCGATATTCTAGTTGACATTAAGAGAAAGAAATGGAGCTGGGCAGGCCAAGTAATGCGTAGGGTAGATAACCGGTGGACCATTAGAGTTACAAAATGGATTCCAAGAGAAGGGAAGCGCAGTCGAGGACGGCAGAAAACTAGGTGGAGTGAGGAAGTTAGGAAATTCGCAGGCGCAAGTGGGAATCAGCTAGCGCAAGACAGGGATACTTGGAGATCGCAGGCAGAGGCCTTCGTCCTGCAGTGGACATAAATATAGGCTGATGATGATGATGATGAAGTAGGCACTCTCAGCTTCTAATGGCGCTTTCCAGAGGGAAAACTCGGTACTACACTAAAAATGCCTTGGCAAGGTCTCGCGCCGGTCTCAGTGGCACTACTGATGCCAACGTGTGCCCTCGCGAGATTATAATTTTTGCAGCGGCCCTGAGTGTTCCTGTTGGCCCATTGGAAAGGGACATATAAGGCACTGGCTTGGAGATCTGCGCCTCAGACGTGCGTCCTACGCCGAAATCCCAGAAGATCATTATTTTGCATCGCTGTGTATTCTTCAGTTGAAAGACGGCGCGTCCTATACAGTACACTCAACGGAGTCAAGGAAGGAAAGAATGGAGGAGGAAAGGCAGGGAGGTTAACCAGTTTAGCACAACCGGTTTTCTACCCTACACATGGGAGCGGGATGGGGGCAACGGAGTCAAAGAATTGATTCGAGTATATAGGCCGGCTTGTGAGTAAGATGTATATGTAATATACAGGGTGTTTCAGCGAACACTTTCAAAAATTCTTAAAGTTTGCCTGTGGCAGATAGCCCAATTCTAGTTCATGAGCTGGTCTACTCGAAGAGGCGGACATTACTTGCACAAGAAATTGAAATGCATAATCAAATAATTAACAAAAATTCACTAATTATGTTTTTAGCTAATTACCTGATGGCCCATATTGCAATTGACAAATTGTAGCCGTGGAGTTAGCAAGACGGATTCACCTGGAACCAATTCTCAGGATGACACTAGTTTCGATATATTAATTCCCGAACTTTGCGGAGAAATGCATTGGCGTTCCAGTTAGTTCCTTAAGAAAACGTCGCTTTATGCATTGAAGCACAAAATTAATTGGAACGCCAATGCATTTCTCCGCAAAGTTCGGGAATTATTTTCTCAAAATTGGTGTCATCCTGAGAATTAATTCCAAGTGGATCCGCCTTGCGAACTCCACGGCTAAAATTTGTAAATTGCAATATGGGCCATCACAGGTAATTAGTTAAAAACTTAATTAGTGATTTTTTGTTGATTAGTCGATATTGCATTTCCATTTTTGTGCAAGTAATCTCCGCCTCTTCGAGTAAACCAGCTCATTAACTAGAATTGTGCTATCTGCCACAGGCAACCTTAAATAAATTTTGAAAGTGTTCGCTGAAACACCCTGTATATAGTCGAGGTGGTAACTGCATATGTCAGCCTAATTTCACACACGGACGACAAAAGAAAGGGTGGGGGGAGAAGGGGAGAGATTTGAACACCACAGACTGCCAACTATATAAGTTATCTTTTTATTCAGGAATTCAATGCATGAATTAAATGAATTCAGTTCTTGTCCGCAAAACTAGTTGAGATGCGCAAGTTCACTCAGATTCAAGAGGGGTTAACACCAAAAGCGTAGGGAATTTATACTCTTAAATTCGGAGCGGCGTGGCTGCTTCTGGTTGATTGAATGATTTGATCAATTTATTTATTTATTTATTTATTTATTTATTTATTTATTTATTTATTTACTTGTACTAATAGCGCACATAATAGCCAGCCGGAATAAGTATCATGCATGTTGCCATTAGTCACCTCTTTATCCTCTTCAACCCGTCCATCCCCCTTTCCATCTTCTACCCCTCTAGATTGCTACAATTCCGCCCAACCTTGCTTTCATTTCTTTCGGAATTATACTTAAAGACGTTGGCTATGGAGGCTGACATGTAAGGCACTGGCTTGGAGACCTGTGCCTCAGACGTCTTTCTTGGTCGATACATCAGTTTCTAGCTGCCCCTGTTGGATAGTCATTTTGATGAAGCTTTCTGCATCCGGGTTAAAACGCCAAAATCCGTCATGGTCGCCTGATTCGGCCAGTTGATCATAGCATCCAGCTTCTTTTGCCATGGTTCTTAAGTCGCACCTTTTTTATCCTGTTAGAATATATTTTTTCATTGCCGTGCACACTCACGTCATATAATTTAAATGGCACTCCAAATTTGGTTGTAGCTGGCGGGTAGCCTCCAAAACATAGCAGCTCCTGATAAACTTCGCTAATGTCGCCCCCGTTCTATGCATATATACGGTACCCGTAGTTGTTTCCTGCTAGGTTTTGTATCTTAACCACACCAGTGTACACCAATCCCGTGCCATTCCACTAAATATTTGGTTTCATTAGCTTCCTGTCCGGTCAGGAGAGCAGGAAATAGCATGCTTTCGATGGACAAAGCAGGCACTTCTGTAGTCTGTGACTGATATTTCAACTTTACACATACTCATTAAGTATTCAAAATGTTCCCATTGTTTACCCCTAGCAACTATTGGCTCGCAGTGGAATATATATTCTGGCTTTGGTTTACCTATATTTATTATGGACACCAAAGCTTCGCTGTCCACAAAAGCTCTCATGCGTTGTCCGTTCACTTCTAGCTGAACTTATGAGGTAGGCTTCCCGGCATCAGAGAGACAGTTTCAGTAGACAACAAAGGGGTACGCTTGATATCAGCTGCTTCTTTTTTTCTCTATTGCCTGATTTTTTTCTAGGTGAGGTTTTAGCGAGTACTCAAGCATACGAATGAAGTTCCGATGCTGCATTCTGCATCTCCATCGAGAAGCGCTGCATGCTCGAAAATAACATGATAATCCATAAAAAAAACTTGGTGACATTTGTTGACTCTCTGCATCCAAAGTGCGTAAAATTTTGCAACTCCAATAGTGCTTCGAGCATTTCAGGACAACTAGTTTCAACCACCCGCTCCAATTATTCCGGTAATTCACGAATAACGAGCGTAAGCACTGATTTCAAGAGCAGCTTCGGCTAGGCAATGTGAAGAGGCGTTTGCTTTCCTTAGTAGCAATACTTTCCTTCATAACAATAGTGCCAAACAGAAAAAAAATTCCGGCAGAAGCCATCTCAGGGTGACTGTAGACGTTAATGTGCTTGGCATTGAGGCAACGTACCGATGCACACTATTGCCGCCGCCGAAACGCGTCATCTGTTAGGCGTGTACTGCGACCGGGCTTCCCTCTGGACACACTGCGCCATCTATTGGCGCCGCCGCAAAGTCCGCGCGTGGCGCGTATTCAGGCAAGATGGTCTGAGTACATACGACGCCGGCGAAGGTTCGATTCCGCGAAGCATTGCATAAATTTAAAAAAAAATTTTTTTCATTTCAGAGCGGCACATACCAGCGACCCAAGTTCGCGAGAAAGAGGTTCATCGATGAAGCGGCTCGCATACCCAGTGACCCAAGTTGGTCCGACGCTTGGCTTCGAACCCGGTTCCCATAGCACGTCAGTCCGATGCTCTACCCATTAGACTATCGACTGACTGCTCAGTAACCCAAGTTGGCGGGAAAGAGGTCAGATACGCATAAACATACCACAAACGGCGTGAAGTTCCCAAAGAATGCTAATCACATTAAAATTTTGCAGTTTCACCCAAAGTGCAAAGAGCACTGATAGTAATAGCCATTTGTGTCGCCATTTTTTTTTAATACAGTCCGTCAAATAAGCATTGACATTCTGTTAAAAATCACTAAATATATTGCGAATCCGCTATGCATTCACAAAGAAACAAATGCGCTGACAAAGTAGATCAAACGTAGTAAGCTGAAATTTTCACGCATATCAATTAAGAAATATGATACTCAACAGGAAATTCTCGAAAAGAAACTAATACCGGTGCACATGTGGCCCTATAGAGTATAGTCGCCGAGGAATGCACTCCTTGCTTCGTACCATGCACCGAAGCTTTGCATACGGAGTCCGTGCGGTGCATTGCAGCAGCGCGCCGGATGGCTGAGAGCTTGAGACTTTAACATATACAGAGAGCTATACAGTTCACAGTTGCACTCCAAAAGGCCACCTGTGCATAGAGTAGTACAGTCCAAGCGCTGTCACATCTTATTTGTTTCTAACATCTACAGAGAACATGAGAGGAGCAACTGTAATGATAGACGCACCTTGTGTTTCCGGTAGCAGCTCGGAAACGACGACGACGACCCGCGCTGTGCTTTGCAAGAGAGCTCGGGCTGTTCGCTGCTTCAAGGCTGCTGTTTATCTGCTGCTCCTTACCTTTAATTAAACATTGTTACACAATGATTTCGTCTATTCATTGGACGCCTGGCGACTAACAAAACGGGAGAATAATGAACAGAGGGGCTCTGACTCTGTTCATTAGTATCCCGTTTTTTTTCGTTTTTTTTCTTTTTTTATTTAGTCATCTGCCAAGGAAGGACTAAATAGTTACATTCCGTAATTTGTACACAGCATGCATATCCTTGCGGTTACTTACCACGATTTTAGGAATAAATTCCCCCCCCCCCCATTATCCGTAACTATTTCAAAATATGTACTATTTCAGATAACGAAACGTCTCCACGCGGCCGCAGCGTCATGTTGGTGTGCTCAAAGCCCATGCCTTCCCATGTAGACGCCAGCATCGGGCTGCATGGGAATTTTATTGCAACCGTGCATTAGTCAATGCGCACCTTTACAACACACCGCGTTAGCTGAAATATTTTTTTTTTCAAAGTTTGTTAAAGTGTTCGCTATCCGCGAAAAGCGCACTTTTGCCGCTAACTAAGCCAATAATCCACTTTCGAAAAATCGACTATTAAGGCAACACTGATATCTGTGTAATACTACTAGAGGCAATAACAGACTTCCTTCGCACAGTCCTATGGATACCTATTGCAATAAAAGTTCGCAATGGCTTAACGAACGATCTGCATGTTGTCTTTACCGAGTCGGTTTTGAAAGCAACCCGCGTTTCAGACACGACAATAATTTGGTACGAGCCCATCGCAAGCCCGTGAAGAGCTTACCGGTGCAAAATCTGGTACAAAGCTTTGTGCACAGGTTTAATTCAAGCGCAGAACCATGTTCGTGCGGCAACCTGCTTCATATATAGTATTTCACGAACACCATTGCTCAAGTTGACCTGCAGTTTTTGACGACAGAGTTTCTTTCTTTCTTTCTTTCTTTTCTTTCTTTCTTTCTTTCTTTCTTTCTTTCTTTCTTTCTTTCTTTAAGAAAATTTGAGACACGTGATGGACTTGCAGAACCGGCAAATAATGTATTTCTATAACTCGAATCTTTTCGGCCTATTTTGGTAATGCAAAGAATCGAAAGTGAATGATCGGCTTTTGTGGTTACCCGGCGCAGCCTGGATGGATGGATGCTATGAGCGTCCCCTTTGGAACGGGGTGGTGGGTTGCGCCACCAAGCTCTTGTTATTATATTGCCCAATGTCCTACCTGTCATTAAAGAAACACGAAGAATTCCCATCACCAAACTTCTGAACCCCTATCGGGAATTTTGTTTTTGTACATCTCCATTGTTGGTCGTTTCCCTACTTTTCTTCCGCCAATCTTCCAATAGCCTCTTACTAATCTCTATTGCGGACTGTTTACTTTCCCCCTGCTCTTGATGAACCGAAGGGCTTCAAGGAGACCAGAGGTGCCTAAATCGACCTCTTCACATTCTAACAGAACATGATCCATCGTTTCTCCAGCTTTACCGCAGCAAGCACATGCTTTTTCTTGCTTATTGTACCTGGCTTTATAAGTGCACATTCTAAGGCATCCTGATCTCGCTTCGAAAAGTAAAGAGCTTCCATTTAAGTTATCGTAAATTGTTTCTTTCCTGATTTCATCCTTTCCTCTTAAGTAGTTACTCATACAAGGTTTCTTTTCCATTGCCACCATCCCCGAGATTGTCTCAGCCTCTCTGACTTCGCGCTTGACATTCTTTGTTGCCATGTTACTATACCGGCCACGTACTTGCTGGTAAGCTTCCTAGTTCTTTTCCTCCCCTGTAAATCAATGTTCTTCCTGTACAAATATCTGAACACTCTCCCAGCCCATTTACTTTCTTCCATATTCATCAGTCATTGTTCGTAATCAATTTCACTCTGAGCTTCCCTCACTTCAAAACTTGTCCAGCCCATATCATCCTGCACAGCTTCATTTCTAGCCTTGAGCACCTCGCATTGGACGTGAGCATGCGAGGCGTCCCACTGACCTTTGGTTGCCATCGAGTCCCGATTGTACCCCTGACTGCAAGCAAACAACCGCATTTCCAAATGTAAGTCCTGGAACCATTACACCATTTCACCTGCCCGGGAGCACCTCGTACTTATTGTATCCCCATAGCACTCTGTGTTTCATTATGGCCGCATTTCTCTTCCCCTTTGCTGTTATTGTTTTTTCCTGCGCTTCCATTTATCTATTGCCTTCGTTTATCCATATACCAAGGTACTTATATTCTTTTACACGAGGTATTTCCTGATCCTGTATTGATACTGTCTGTTCACAGTTTTCCTTGAAAACCATAACACCTGATTTTTTACCGCTCAATTTCAGACCTTAATTCTCGCCTTCCTGTCCACAGGTATTAGCCAGACGTCGCATATCACTTTACTTGTTAGCTATCAACACAATGTCGTCCGCTTAAAACAAACCGGGAAGCTGCTGCTCTACTATAGTACCCGCCTGTTTGTAGGAGAGATTAAACCCGATATTGCTTCCCTCAGCGCCTACACAGGCTCTGCGAGCGCCGCTCGCGTGACGTCAGAGCCAGGACTCGCGTCTGTAGTCTGCTTGAGTCCGGGAGGCGTACGCGTGCGTCCCATAGTGTTTCCGTTTGCTCGCTCTAGTTTTGTATGTTAGTACACTTCTGACGGTACTTTCAAATAACCTTTTAGGTTTTTTTTTTTTCATACGCGATTTTTCATGCTCGGATTTAAAACCTGAAGAAGCAGTTCAAGAGGATAATTAAAGCATAAACATGAAAAACAGGATCGAACATGTAAGAGACCAAATAAATATTTGCTGCGGTGCAACAACCATGTAACAAATGCTTGCTACGTATAACTTCTACAGCACTTACGTTGATTTTAATCCGTTACAACTTGTTTTGTCACGAGCAGTAGTACACGGTAAAACACAATTTTCGCATTTGACGTAATAGTTCAGCGGAAACCCGCTAGGTGGAGAGAAGTAGTTAAAGAGAAAATGAGACATCCATCCAATCATAGCAATTGCTACAAAGGAAAGGCCATACCGGTTCCTCGAAAGAAAAGCCTCACAGTTGAAGAAAAATTCGTCCTGGTCCGGAACTCGAACCCGGGACCACCACCTTTCCGGGGCAGCCGCTCTACCATCTGAGCTTTTCTGAGTTTTCATTTTCCCGGGGGAGGGGGGCTTTGTAGAGGTTGCCTGTGGCAGATAGCACAATTCTAGTTCATGAGTTCGTCTACTCGAAGAGGCGGACAATACTTGCACAAAAAATTGAAATTCATAATCGACTTATTAACAAAATTAAATAATTAGGTTTTCAGCTAATTACCTTATGGCCCATGTTGCAATTTACAAATTCTAGTCGTGAAGTTCGGATCCACTTGGAACCCATTCTCAGGCTGACACCAGTGTCGAGATATTAATTCTCTAACTTTGGGGAGAAACGTATTGACGTGCCAGTCACTTTCTTAACAAAACGTCGTTTTATGCATCGAAACACAAAAGTATGAATAGATATATAAATTATATGAATAGATATATAAACCACGATCTGATTATAAGGCACGCCGTAGTGGAGTACTCTGGAATAATTTAGACCACCTGAGTTTCTTTAACGTGCACCTAAATCTAAGTATACGGGCGTTCTAACATTTCGCCCCCATTGATATGCAGCCGCCGTGGCCTTGATTTGATCCCGCGACCTAATGCTTAGCAGTCCAATACCATAGCCACTAAGCAACCACGGCGGGTAAGCGCAAAATTAACTGGAACACCAATGGATTTCTCCGCAATGTTCGGGAATTACTATCTCGAAACTGGTGCCATCCTGAGAATTACTGCCTAGTGAATCCGCCTTGCGAACATAAGTGAAAAGGTATAGAGGCAACGCAAAAGAATCCTCAGATTATTTGGGTAACAGAACTCCGGTAATGACACTTTAGGGGCGGGGGGGGGGGGGGGGGGGGGGGGGTCAGCCCCCCCTCCCGTAGTCGGCGCCTATGCGGCCGGACCAGGACGAATTGTTCTTCAACTGCGAGGCTTTTTCTTTCGAGGAACCCGTATGGGCTTCCTTTGTAGCAATTGCGACGATTGGGTGGATGTCTCCTTTTCTCTGTAATTTTCGCATTTGTCGACTGACATATCTGGCAGTAGCAGGAGGAGTGAACTAGCACTGAAATAGAGATTCCGCGGCGCTCTTTAACCGGTGCAAGGACCATTAGGGTTACGGAATGGATACCAAGAGAAGGGAAGCGCAGTCGAGGACGGCAGAAAACCAGGTGGGATGATGAAGTTAGGAAATTCGCAGGTGCAAGTTGGAATACACTAGCGCAAGACAGGGGTAATTGGAGATCGCAGGGAGAGGCCTTCGTCCTGCAGTGGACATAAATATAGGCTGATGATGATGATGATGATGATGATGACTTACCAAAAGTAGGTTGTTTGACGCTGGTCGTAAGAAACAGTAACTATAAAGTAAAACGAGTTAAAACTGTCAGTTGTTGTCAGTATACAGAAAGGCAGTGGCCAGTATTTATTCCGTTTTAGTGGTGCACGCTCAACTCAGGTCAATGAGTTACAGATTTGTGCTGCTTCGGGAACAGTTATGACCAGGTTCGTTTTACAAGTCTGACGCAGCCGCTCGGCCCAACATCTTATGCTAGATATGCCTCTGAGACCGTGTGGTTGCAGCCAACAAGAAGTCAAAGCCTCCTCAGTTGTGCGGGACACACTGAAATTACAATAAATCACTGAGGTGTTCAATATCAAGCACACTCATAGGAGGCTTGTGGCGTCTTTCTTAGGCGAAGGTGCTTCGTGGTCTGACGAAGGCAACATTTCTGTGTGTACTTGAAAAGATGGTTCAAGAAATCACGCTGCACAAGGTTATTAGTTTTGCTCTTTAGGGAAGCACGAACTCGGCTCCACTATACCTAGCACTCCAACTGGCGCTGTAAAAAAATGCTTCGTCATTTCAATTCGATGTTGTAATGAACGAACAGGTTTCGCGAGCTGTAAGTACCTCGCGATTACCACGGCCGGTTGGTGCCGTTGTGAAAGGGGTGTGTCGTGTCGTCGAATAAAGGCAGCTGTATTATATGAACCATCCCATCACCTTTAATATCCCGGCTCTCGACCTTACAATGCAGCTTTAGCTCGAGGGCGCCTATCTATATATGTATAGGAACGAAGAAATCGTATTTTTCGGCAACCAATGCACCGATAATAATGATGTCCGTTGCATACAAAAGAAAGCGTTAAAAGTCCGCAACTGTAGGAAGTGAATTTTCCCTTTATTTACGCCAGCAATTTTATTGCGATAGCAATTATATGGACACTTCAACCGGATTTCTGCCGTCGGCGTCGCCGTCGCCGTGAGGTTCCGTATAGATAAAATCTTCGCCGCGCGCCGTATGACCGAGCGCACCGTCTCTTATCTCCACACGGCTCTGACCTTTGTATGGGCTGTGCATTCAGCGCGCAGTTTCCGTTGAAGCGATAGACCGCACGTACCTTCGCCCGCTGCGGCGTATGCGCTTGCTGTCAGCGTTTTGGCAGTCGTTGTCTGTAGTCATTCAGTGTGATCTATTCATGTTTGTTTGAGCGCGCTCACACCACGCTTGTTTATTCAGTTAGTAATAGTCGGGCCACATTTTCCAACGCACGCTACACATGCAATGCTGCCCGGATCGGCAGTGCAGCGCTACAGGTGTGTCCCTTCGCACGCGCTGCCCACGGGAAGCGCTTCTCATCAACACCACCGTTTCACACGCGCCTTCTCGTGGTCATCGAGTCTCTCTTCATGTCGGTCTACTTACGCCGCAGCACACCTGCTTACTTAATCAGCTCATGTTTACTACAATTCATATTGCTAACAAAGCCGCTCACCTTACTTCGTATGGCATTGCTGTGTTGCTATCGCATTCATTGCTTCGCCCTTAGGGCGAAACTGTGACAATTTTTTTTCTTAGCAAAACACTTCAAAATTTCAAAAGTTGAAGAAAATCAAGTACCAAGTTTACACCTCTGTAACATAGCAATAAAAAAAACGATACTACATGTATGAAACTGCACCAAATAATTCGTCTAAAGCGTACACCGGGGATGCATCAGATATACTGTATACGGCAAGTTAATTTATTAGCAGGGCTCTTACAAAACGTTCGTAAACACCTACAACTGAACATAAGCTGTAAGCTGTAAACTCATATGCTATAAGACTTGCCCGCTTGAGATACTCTAACAGATGCAGTTTACAAAACCGCGATACGTCTTTTTTTATTTATTAATTTTCTTAGTTTTTTTTTTGTTTGTTTTTTGGCAGAGTTAAGAATTTGTAAACTATGTTTCAGCTTTTTTAACTTGTCACATGTCGACAATTGCAAAATATTCGAAGCCTTAAAATTCTGCTGTCTACAGTTGCTAGAGGTTTTTTTTTTTTTCTCGTATGCAAGAAAATTAAATCGATAGGCCCAGTGGTTGTCTCACGAAAACATTTCTTCGTATTAAATTTTAAATGTACTTGAATTGGGAAATCGGGCAATTGGCCCCGAGCTAAGTTTCCTCTTAATCATTTTTTTCTTTTTCATTCGAGGCAATTTCAGTCCAAGTATTCGTTAAGTATATATACAGTATATATGACACGCAGCCGTAATAAGAGCCCTCAACAACACTCTTCCTGCCGCTAGTTTCGCAAAGCTCGAACAACAGTGACAGCGATAGGCAGCGCAAATATATACGTCCCGTGAGACTTGCAGTGTTTCGCGCAACATCAGATGCAATAAAGAAGCTGCGCACCAATAGACCTCTCCCTATTTGCAAACAGCGTGACGTCACTGAGGGGTCAATACACCAATAGCGAATTTTATTAAGACCCGTGAGATCTGCGTTACATCGTGATAATTTCAGTGGTTTGCCTTTTGGGCATTCCCCGTGGTTAAATGTATACACGTAGCTTCGGCTGTGGTCAAAACATCGTAGGAGCTCATTTGTAGTCATACCTCTCAGTCGATAAATTATGCTCAAACGACGTTTTTTTTTTTTTTCAATTTTTTTTCTGCACACATCGCGGATGGTCCCGAAATGCATGCGCTCACTAATCATCGCGTCTCATTCATTCTCACCTGTTCAATAATTACGGGTCCTGAAGTTCTATCGGAGCCTGATCACTACGACTGGCTTTATTAGACGCAACACGCGTCCACAGTCTCATAAGCGAGATGTATTGGTAATCGCGTAGTACACCACGCGCGCGCACGCCCGCACACACGCACACACACTGTGGTCCGTTTCCCTACGCAAAGGTAAGCCGATATGGTCGCTGTTCTCGCCGCACACTTTACCACAACAAATGTGGCACACATCCATGGAAAAGTCGATATTCTTCATCGCACAATCCATCACAGACCACCACCAAGTGGTTCACGTTCGCAAGTAAAAAAGGCCCCAGCGTCGCCACATTTTCATCACGTAGTTTACCACACGCCGATGTTCTCCGACACACATTACTGCTAATCTGGCTGGCAAGAGAATTGTGGAGGTTCACGTAAAAATAAAAAATAAATAGAATAAATAAAAACACGCGTCCACGTGGCGGCCAACTATACTGCGCGACTGCACCACGCAGAAAGCCGGCGGCGGCTGTTTTTTACCAACCAGGGTCACCGCACGTGCGCCAGTGACGTCACTCTGGGACGTCGCCGGTGCGGTGTGACGTACCCCAGGAGAGGTCTATTCCAGCCTGCGGCTGTGCGTCTGAACTTCGGTTTTACCCGCCGCGGCAGCCCATGCAGTGGCTATGGCGTCGCCCTGCTGAGATCGAGGGCGCGGGTTTAATCCCGGCCGCATCTCGATTGGCGTGGAATGCAAAGATGGCCGTGTTCCGTGCATTGGGTGCACGTTAAAGAACCCCAGGTGGTCAAAACTAATCCGAAGCCACCCCAACTACGGCGTGCCTCATATAAGATCGCGATTTTGCCGCGTAAAGCCACAGTATTATTATTACTTTTTAAGCGAAGCTTTATTGGCTCACTTGTGTTGGGGTCGGTGAAGCGGAAAACTATCATCATCAGCATTGGCTCGAGCGTAGTTGTCTTCTTCCGCAACTAGCTGGTTGGCGCCCTTCAGGTTGCGCTCGTGCTCGTGCCCGGCACGCGCTCGTGCCACTGCTCCTGCGTTCGTCGTCGTAGTCTCTTCCACAGCTGGGTGGCGTTGCTGCTAATCATTCCAGCGTAGAATTTCACTTCTTTTCTGTCGTCGTAATGGGGAGGCCGCGTTCACGGGGGCATGGGCCATTGTTTAATAGGGTATGAGCCATTCATTGTCTTACGTGACGGACCGATTTAATTTTGAAGCAATTTAATTTCGAAGAATCGAAAGCGGCAATGGCGGTCGAATGCTGCTAACCACGCCGCCGAGCAAACTCGAGATATCGAACGCAAGAGACAACAGCGGCGAGCAGAGAACCGTACAACGCAACGGAAGGAAAAGTTGCACGAATGGGAAGGAAAAGTACAGAGGTCAGCCCTCATGTCTAGAACAACGGAGCGTCGCGCTCGGGACTGCACGAGCGACATCTACAACAGTTTGAAATAGGCCACATCTGAGCATGCGCGGTGCCAATCACGCACCTGCCTCGCATTTTCTCTCCTTGTTTATCGCCGCGGCTGCAACAACTGCTTTGGCCGTCAGAAGCGCTGTCAACTGTGTAGCGATAAAACCCCTATATATATAAAAAGTAGCGCCATCCACTTCCCTCCTCCTCCGTTCCACTATCGCGCTCGGCGCGACCAGCGCGATCGAGGCGCGATATCGGCAGTGGCGCCGCCTGCGTCGGGCCTGCCGTGGCAGACGACAGCTAACGCGCTACCAGAGGAAATCCGAGGAAAACTTCGATCGCGCCTGTGGAGAAGTTTTTGATGCGCGATCTTGCTTCGTCGGTCAGTAACTGGTCTTAATAATGCCGTTTTGGAAGTAGCAACGCGACGATGCGAGACGGCGCAAATATCAAGTGTGCAGCAAGCGTTTGCGCACGCCGGATGGTAAACAAAAAAAGCCTTTTGCCCTCGCCTTGTCGTTTGCGGCAACTTAAGGCGCAGCAGCATGCTATCACAACGAAGTTCTTGTCCCTAACACGTTTGATCCGTTTGTGCGTACAGCACTTTCGTCGGACAGGCCCGAGAATGGCAGTCGGAGCGCGCTGGAAAGAAAAAAAAATATACAAAAGCGCAACGCGTGCTTCCACGTGACATGGATTGGCCAATGGGGGAGCGGAGGAGGCTGGGGCGACAGGAGGAGGCGAGGAGAAAACGCCGGGGTGAGCGCGGTGGCGGCAAGATCTAAGAATGGCGCTACTTTTTATATATAGGGGCTTTATGTAGCGACGAGAAAAAAAGCGTGGAATCGCCCGGCTCGGCGCCCTTATACTGGGGGCTTATATTCTCAGTTCGCGGTAGCGTCCCACATATATCTCGCGCATCGCGCCCTGGATTTTACATTGCGCATTGCGTTTATGCTGTCTGTTAGGAGTGAATTTTACAAACCTACTTTCATAGTTTATTGGTCGTCAACCCGCCAATTATGCGCTTATTACGAATAATTAATCGTAGGCTTAGATCGCACACAGAAAAGTGCTGCCTATATATCCTGAACTTATTAGATTTGTTGAAATCAACAAATGTAGGTCCCTCAAAAATGCTGTCAAATGTGAGCACATCATTCATGAGGGGTAGGCGGAAGCCTTTACTTGTGCGTTTGGTGAGCGAACATTGTCAACGCTGACGGTACTGCAAAGTTTGAGGAAGAGGCGACTTATATAGCCACTGCAGAACCCTCGCCGTAGTGCTTGTCATTGGTGCGGCAGAAGATTGCAGTGAGGCAAACTAATATCGCGTTGCCGCTCCACCAGACGCTCTGAATTCTCGCAGAGAGACAGTCGTAAAGGTGAGTGGGGTCATTCCGCAGACGTACCCACTGCTTTTCAACAGCGCCCCACAGATCCTCGGATCTTGTCAGGCCGGGCTGTGTGGCGAGATCAGACGTCATGCAATTTTCAATAATATTGAGGTCCGGGCTTCTGGCAGGCCAGTCTAAGGTCATTACGCCGAGGCTGTCAAAAGGCTTTCGAACTTTGGTGGCTGTGTGGACGGACTGCTGAAAGTGGCAGAGTCCATCTGGAAAAGGGCCGTTTCTATTAGGTCCGTGTAGGCTGCTGCCATCATCCGCCCTTAAGCCTGTGGAGCGGTCACTGCTCACTCCACTGCTTGAAGCGAAAATTCCAAACGTATTTTTCGGCATCCCTGCGTCGTCATAAACCGTACTTGCTTAATAATAATGATAATAATAATAATAATATAATAATAATAACAAAACTTGTCTTCAGCACTGATAAGCAGCGGCGCGGCATTGGAAGAAGCTTGAATGCTAAGCATTAAATATAACGTTGCTGCAATACTCTTGTCCAGAGGCGTACACATCAGAATTCCCCATTCCCAAAGCCAAATACAACATAATCACATACAGTGTCATTATTGCGAAATATTATTTAGTGTCCCTAATTACTACTAAGGCTATGTCTCGCTGTTAGCATGGCTGTAATCTTTGTCTTTCATAAAAGAATATACTCTCTCTGTCTTTGTCTAGAACATTCTGCGGAATATTTTTGCGTGCTAATGGAATATTTGCAGCATAACACACGCTAGAAAACCAATATTACCGGCTGCTCTCTGGACGCCACACGTTGCCTATGATCCCAGCATGTACAGAAGGTGGCTTCGTCGCTGAACACAACGGCCCATCAGTTGTCTGGTGTCCAATTTTGGACAACGGAAGCGAAGTCCATGCGCTGATCCCTGTGGGTTTTTTCAAACTGGGTCCTCTGAGCAGCAATTCTGCTTTTTATCGCGGTTGAATGAAGCCTCCGACGTATGGTTTGCGTGGAAACCTCCAATCCCAGAATATCTCGAATTTCCCGGGCGCTCAGCTAGAAAGGGGTCTTCAACAGACGCTGCTACGATCAGTAGCGCTCTTCATCGGTTGTAGCCCTTTCTGGGCGACGACAGGCAGCATCAGCAAGCCGACCTTCCTTGTAAAAAGCTTGGAGCACTCTGTTAACAGTTGCCAATGGACGTCTCGTAACCGCCTATATGGTTAATTGAGTCATCGTGCGTCCCATCACCGTGATGGCTTTTTTTTCATCGAGTGTCAAGCGTGGTGCCATTGTTGAAGTTCTAATGCAGCATCAGTAAAGTCGCATAAAGAATATATAGGCATTGCTGCAGCAGCTGGCTCACTCGCGAACGCTCCAAACGCTAAATTCAGGAGCGGCCAAGCATATCCTCTTCCAACCAGCCTGGCGCGAAATACCACAGAGAACTTTATTCAGCTGATAAGAGCGTGCAAATCTGCTGCCGGAAAAATGCGACCATGAACGCAGAATAAGCTTGCAGCCTGGCTTGCATCGGGCGCCGAGAACTATTCGCTGCGGTAGGTTTTTTTTTTTTTTTTTTTTTTTTTTTTTTTTTTTTTTTTTTTGCTACACCGTTGACAGCGCTTTTGACGGCCAAAGCAGTTGTTGCAGCCGCGGCGATAAACAAGGATAAAAAATGCAAGGCCGGCGCGTCATTTTTGACGCCGCGCATTCTCAGATGTGGCCTATCAAACTGCAGATGTCGCTCGTGCAGTCCCGAGCGCGACGTTCCGTTGTTCTAGACATGAGTGTTGACCTCTGTACAAGGAAAGGGAAGGAAAAGTACAAGGAATGGGAAGGACAAGTAGTACAAGAGAAGGACAAGAAGGATAAGAGAAGGGAAAATAGTAAGTCAGGTACACACACGACAAACTTCGCTTACCCCCATTTTCTCGACAGGGTAAGGGCTGGTGATTTTTTTATTTTTTTCTTCAAGCTCTGGTTTTGCATGTGTTCACCCGTCCGCACTGTATCGCGTAGTTTCGGGCTGCAGTCGAGAGAATTATAATTTTTCCTTTTTATGAACCTTCCTCGTCCTTCCCCAGAAGTGACTTGCCCTATTCACATGTCTTCAAGTTGTCGGTTAATTCACCCTCGCTCCGCAATCTGCTAGCTAGCTGATTAGCTCAGATAGTAGAGCCATTGGCCCAGCAAAGCGTTGGTCCCCTGGCTACGTCCCTGGCTGATAGCACATGTTTTCAAAGGGCACTCCAGTAGGTAACGCCTCTGAGATAACACAAAGCCTATATGCACTTTGATTAGTGACGTCACGCACATTAGCCTACAGCACATAATACAGAGCGGAAGACCAACGAAGCTTGACGCAGCTGTTTTTTTTTTTTTTTTTCCTTCTTTTAGTGTAAAGTACGGTTTGCAACTTTAGTGTCTGTGGAAATTATCCAGGACGCTTTGCGGCAAGCAGATATGCAGTGCTTATCGCGTTCATGTTTTCGCCACTACGTGCTTATATCTACGAAGGCAGCCGCCCAGCAGCTTGATTTCATAAGTTGGAGCTACCAGCCTTTGTACCATCCAGGAGGCGTTGATCCGAAGCGTTTGCCGCGACGAAAAGCAAATAAATGCGTCAGCGGAGGGTGTTGCAGAGCGGTTTCAAGTGAAAATGGCCGGGGCGTTTACGGTCGGCACTGCTTTTGCTTCGTATAAGCATTTTACCAGCGGCAGCCAGGCTTAGAAGCTGCCCTTCCTATGTAACCACTCAGCAGCTGTGGAAGAATTCTTGGGCTCCTCACTTATCGTCACCCGCTCCATTGTCTACATTTCAATCGTCGCTGACAGTCTCCGTTCGTACGTTTAGGTTAAAGAAATAGTCTAACAACGTAAAAGAAGTGGCAAGCACTTGAGCTAGCGCATCCCTTTTATCGTGTCCTTCGTCTTCTCCTTAGCGCGAAACGAAGCAATGGAACAAAGTCAGAAACTCCCAATTCCCCGTGCACGTACGCCATGTGCTGGGCGCGAGTGTGTTCGGCCATCCCATAGGCGTACTTACCGGGGAGGCAAGGAGGGCACTTGACCCACCCCCACTGTCAAAAGTGAGAGGGGGGCGAAGCAAACTATGCCAAAATAGTAAACTAGGTTTCATTCACCTTGCATCCGTAACGGGCAGACAGAAAGAGGGCCCCAGGGCTATGTGCGGACGACATAATGCCACTAGCGGACAATGCAGGGATATATTTCACTTATGGCTCTAGGCTTATTTGTGGAAGTGGGTGTGGGAAAAAGAACGACATTACCTCGTTTATCTTAGGCCGGTACATATTTAGGAATGTGCCGCGAGTGCTCCGCATTCCCACACGAGGGAAGCGGGGGGAAGCAAGCACTTTGCTTAATATGCAATTTCCTTGCTTTATCCAGAGCAACAGCAAATAAAATGCCTACTAATTATGATAATCTAATGACACCAAGGATGATGACGATGTTTATTTCTTCGGCGTTTAACTCGCAGTAATTTAAGAGTGAATGAATATATATATATATATATATATATATATATATATATATATATATTATACACACACACAACACAGTGATAGTGTTTTTGTTAATCAGTCAAATTCGACCTCAAGCCACCTCCTGAATTGTAATGACAATGTGAACAGAGCACTGAAGGTACACGTTGGTTGGACGCGTGGGGAGGGGTTTTAACTCGGCCTCAGGGGGGGGGGGGGGGGGGTTACAACACACGACCCCCCCCCCCCCCCCCCGTCGGTCGGTGCGCCACTGGTGCGTGGTGCCTTGTGGTAAAATGAAAAGGCAGCAAATGAGAATGCTAATGATACACTATCACAGCGAACATATACAGGGAACACTTCGTGTTTACTGCAGAAACATAGCGCATCGACGCTGCACCGGCGCGACGCCGCTTCCGGCGGCTCAAACATTGGTTATGCAGCTTCTATTCCAGGTAAAATGATGTCCGCTAGATTAAAGTGACGCGTTTATATTGTTCATTTTATATAAAAAAGATGTGTCCATGATCAAACGTTTAAACAAAAGTTCCGATAGAAATGAAGTTCAGCTGAAGTGCATGGCTATATACCGACGGTGCACTGCGAACCGGCTCGGCCGTACTCGCATTGCCTATATCAGCATCTTTTCTTCGTGTGAAATTATTGCGAGGAGGGGGTAAAGCGGCAACAACGGTAACAAAACATTGCTGATTGGGGGCGTCGTCCGTTCATTCTGAAACGCCGTCAGCTACAGATTCGAAGTGAACAGTAAAAGGCCTAGCCACGATATCGGTGTCGAGCGATCAGCGACGGCGAGGCTGCCGGCGACGCCACAGCGTAGCCGCGACCACTCCTCTGTCGCTGAATGGCCACGCCGCTGTGCCGCAGGGAGATCTAGCAGAGAGATCCGCTGCGTGGCAGGGAGATCTCACCGTTTTCCAGCATGACCGCCGTCGGCCAACGGTCCGCGAACTGTTAACGGCTTGCGGCGAGTTGCCGTGTCGCTAACGTGGACGCGCCTTCAATTCCGGCGCCGTGGATACCATAAGTGGCTCCAAAGAAATCAACGTCACTCTGCTTACGAAGGAAGTCAAGCCACCTCCTGAATTGAAATGACAATGTGAACAGAGCGCGGAAGGTACATGTTGGACTGGTGGGGCTGGACGCGTGGGGGGGGGGGGGGGGTTAGAACACCCGAACCCCCCCCCCCCCCCCCCCCCGGTCGGTGCGCCACTGCTCTGTGGTATTCTGCAGACAGCGCCATGCCTCTTCAGGGCCTTTCTGTAGAACGTCCGGGAGCGAGCCCATAGGTTGAGAGCGTCGATTGAGGCGTGCATCAATCGATCGCCAGCTAGTGGGGTTCGCTGCCGTGGTTTCCAGCATCGTGTGGCGCCCACTTGATCGTATAGTCTTATGCCCTTTCTCTCAATAAAAATGGGCCCGCATGCAAGCATGGTGCGGTAGGCTGTGGCGTCATGTCTTGGAGGTCCCTTTAGGTCACGCAGTGCCAGGGTATTGTCCGAGTAATATTTCTGGTCTGTACAGGCCGCTCTGGTAAGTTGCCAACCAGTCCTCGACGTCTTGGTCGTCAGTCCCGCTGAATATCGGCGGGTGACGCTGAGGCAGCACGCCGGGACAGACGGTGCATGGGTTGAGTCTGAGAAGGACCTTGGGTGGTAGTTTCTTCAGCCATCGCTGGCGCTGGAGGCAGGGTACGGCTACGTAGTTCCAGGTTGGGAGACTAGGAGATACCCAGCACCTTTCCACCAAACTGTAAGGGGGTTTATTTACAAGCAGGGACTATACGTAACAACAGCCTTGGTCCAAGAGCGTCGGTCACTGTCTCGCGCTCTCCGGGCGGCTGGGCTTCGTCATCCTCACTCAATGGCTGCGGACTCTCTTCCCCACTACAATACATTTATGCCAGGGTGCTTGAGATTCCACTGAAAGCAAATCAAGGTTGTAGAATGACTCTTTGTGTATTTTATGATGAGTCCTCATGATTACAGAGTAACTAAATATTTGAATATTGTAAAGTCAGTCATGTTCCGTTTCTTCATAAAAACGAATGAATCACCCGCTCGAATTACATGCGCGAATTATTTATTGGCCACAAGCATTTCAAGAAAGAAAAAAATATTTCGCGGTTGCTACCGACATGCCCAACGTAAACGTCACGTAAAACACGGTAGTGCCTTCACCAAAGCGGTACTTTGTAATGATAGATATCACTCAGACGTAAAAGGGAAGTAATTTAGCTTAGCAGAATGTTCAATTTACCCTAAGCTTAATGTCTGTGCTCTATTTCTTGCTACAACTGCACAGAAATGGCAAAAATAGGTCATGTCCACAAATGTGGACGCCGTGTCTGAAGGGGCTAATGACAAGCGTCTACTACTGCGAGAACAATGTTGAATTTTTTTAACACCCTAGAAATCTAAAGTGTGATAAGTGGGCAAAGTCTAAAGTGTGATAAGTGTGCAGAGACCCACAGAAGTGGGTGCTGAAAAAAAATACTAGTGTAATTGAAGAGGCATACGAAAGGGTGATGCGTCACTGCTAATGTCGACATTTCATCACATGGTCACCATTCGGTTACATCTTTGTGCCTCCAACTGTCCGAAACCATTGGAGGAATTTAGAGAAATTGGCCACGGTGCTAGTGTTTTAAAAGCGAAGCTTTTCTTTGCGAACCTCGCCGAGTTTCATGGCCGTGGGCGTTGCAGCCTGGCTGTTCCCTTGCCGAATAGGCCAACCAATCACAGCGGAGCGCGCGCTCGCTGAGTTCCTTGCAGCACCACCAGATGGCACTCGCCTCCGCGCATTCGTAGAATTTAGAGGGGAAAAAAGGACTAAAGAAATGTATACAAAAATGCTAGAATGAAAACATGTATAGCATATACCTGATTAAATCAAGCAGGCTAGGTGACTATTTGCCACCACCCCGTTTCAAAGGCGATGCCAATAAATCATCATCATCATCATGGACACGGTGGCGCCAGCCGTGCATATGAAAGAAAAAATAAGGAACCAGAAAGCTCGCCTTCACGCATCCGCGGCTGCACGGTAATGAGGAAGTCAACACTTCTTGCGGATAGGATGGATTCGAATTGCGCATCGTACGTATGCGCATGCTGCCTCTGAAACGTTGATGCGTTCAAGGCGTCCGTCGTTCTCGCTAGCAGTCAGCAACTCCACTTAACAAAATGGTCGGTATAATTTGTGCGCGTCCGCGCTGTGCGAGTGTGCGCGCGCGTGTGTGTGCGTGCATGTGTACGTGCGTGCGTGTACTCGTGTTTTGACTCTCTATGCACTCACACAAAGCTTCGCTGTGTATAGATTCCAACTCGTCGGATCTGCTGAATTTTTTCCCTACAGTGGCAGCAGCATAGTTGCAAATGTGCGCAAACAAATTGTTTGTGAAGAAGCTAGCAACAAACTAGTTGCCTGTTAACATTCCAGTTACATCCAAATCAAACGGACACACTTCATTAGTAGACTGATACACAGAAACGCCGGTGCACTGTGCGATTGCAAGGCAAATCTATATGCCATATGAATTCCAAGAAGGTTGAAATTACTACCTCGAATCGGGGCAGGATTAAAAAAAAAATGGGCCCCAGGTTATGCTTGCGGTATGTTTAAAAAACATTCACTGGAACTGATAAGGAACACTTCTGCATCAATGAAACTGCTCTCATTTTCCTGCCAAAGTCCAAGTTTGGGCACACTGCATAATTTTAAGGTATCTAGTGGAATAAATCAAATGCAGAAGGCAACTGTAAACTTTTATACATAAAATTTTGGCTTTTTTCATGCTGAAATGTTTCGGCTTTTCGGTCACATGGAAGTGATAAGTCGGCAGTGTCTTTAAATTATTTTTGTTACAAAAAATCATGAGCTATTCCACTCTGTGAAGGTGGATGACCAGCTAAGCTGTTTCGCACACGACACAGACATGACACAGAATTTTGAACGAAGGTACGAACACATTTATTGTCTTGA
Organism: Dermacentor silvarum; assembly: GCF_013339745.2. Taxonomy (NCBI): domain Eukaryota; kingdom Metazoa; phylum Arthropoda; class Arachnida; order Ixodida; family Ixodidae; genus Dermacentor; species Dermacentor silvarum. The sequence continues at coordinate 198,585,925 of NC_051154.1, read as the reverse complement.
TCGGTGATCATTATTTGTCTTGATTGGTGGACAATTCGTGCTTGTGGCCCGCCGGCGCCGATTGCACTCTCGCATCTGATCTCGCGGTCGCTCTTCATAGGCGCGTTGCTCCTCGGGAGTCCGAACTGTACGCGGCCTCCCCATTACGACGACAGAAGAGAAGTGAAATTAAAAATGAAGAACGGCAACTTGTCTTTTTGGTTTGTTTATATATCGCCACCACGGGAGAGCGGAAGGAAATTAGATACGCAAGCGCTTGGAACGTCGACAAAGAAAGGGCGGTGCGAACGTAGACATGGCCGACGTGGGTCGCACAGCGGCAAATCTTTAAGAAACCTTTATTATCTACCTGGGAGTCTACTGATCTTGAAAATGGTGCCTATTGATAACTAATCTACTCAAAATGCATATCCGAGGGACGCCGACGAGCCATCTGTGGAAGACGACGACGATGTACGCGCGAGCAGTGGCACGAGCACGTTCGCGCGGGACCTGAGGTTTTGCTCCACGGAACCCTAGCCATAAACAGCTTCACTGTAAATTATCGTGTTTGCGCACTAGAACCACGAACTGATTATAAACACGCTGTATTATGGAACTCAGAATTGATTCCCACCGCCTAGGGTTCTTTACCACGCACCTTAATCTAGGTGTACGAGTGTTTTTACATTCTTATTTCACGCACGCCGTATTGGGGGACTCAGAATTGATTCCCACTGCCTAGGGTTCTTTACCGCGCACCTTAATCTTAGTGCACGAGTGTTTTTACATTTCGCACCAATTAAATTCCGCTCGTAGCAACCGGAATCGAACCCGCGACCTGAGCAGCGCAGCGCGCCGGCTTGGCTCGGCCAGCTCGTGGCCTTCGAGATTGCACAGATCCCAATGCAATCTCGGAGACCACGCCCAACTGCGAGCCGGTGCGGCGGGCCGCAGGGAGAGGGAGAAGTGAATGCACGAACTGGGCGTGACCCCTCCCCCCCCCCCCTCGCCTCCCGAGATTGCGCCGGGGAGGTCTCCGAGGCCAGGCCCAGCTGTGGCTGCCTACGTGTTGCACCGTAGAAAGAGAGAAGTAAATGCACTAAATAATCGTTCGCACCACCGCGCATAGCCGTGCAGCATGTGCGACTCACGCAAGCTTGCGCGTGGCCCCCCAAGATTGCACCGAGATCTCGGAGACCACGCCCAGCGGCGCCTGCCTGCTCGGCACGCCGAAGTGAATGCACTAATATTTCACACCGCCGCGCGTAGAGAGATAGTGGTTGTGAAGAGGAAGAGGCGCAGCGTGGCGCAGCCATGCCGCCAGGCACGCGCAAGTGTGAAGTCAGTGGAGAAATGCGACAGTGAGCTGCTGCTTGTAAAGTCACTTTAACTGCTCGTGCGCAGCTACGCGCGGTGGTGAGAAAGACCAGTGTTGCTCGACGACGTATTCGACGCGGGAGTTTTGAACTGCCGTGCCAAACCCCGCGGAAACTGATGTACTCGGCGAGCAACGGTCGGGCATTTCTTGGTTTCGGAGACGAAATTAGTTCGTTTATCCACTGGTAGGGTAATTTCACTTCGTTAAAACGAGGTTTTACGTACATGGATCTCTATGGGGATTTCAATAGAAATTTCATCTACTTTGTTATATCCATATTTCGTTATAGCATTCCGTTTCGTTATAACGAGGTTCTAGTGTATTGCTATAAATTAACATTTGAAGTTTCATTAAAATCTAGTAAGTGCGCACTAGTAGAGCATAAGAGACGGGCGTGGACTACAGTAGTCAACTACCAATAATACGATGTTGCATATCAACAAAAACACAATACAGTACAGTTTCGCCAATTAGGCTTTCCTACTGAAAGCTCTCAGATGCAGCCCTTTTGCACTTGACTTGTGGGATTGTGGAGCCTCCTCTGGGAAACTTCATGGCTTAAAAAAAAAAAAAGCTGAATTTGGCAGAGCATATCCAAGTCCACTGGCACAGATTAGGACAATGTGGCTCTGTTTGCGACGGGAAATTATAATTGCATAATTGCATGGCCCTTTCAGTCATAATTTTTTTCTGTAACTAAGTCATCTCTTGGCATAGAGGAAATGTAGGGTTTCGAGAAGGGTAAACACGCATTCTAGATTGATGCTATACTTACTGTATAGAAATATTAGAGTGCCTACATTTTTTTTCTTGCTTTTGTTGTTTTATTAGACAGCTTCCAACTGTTATTGTGGTACGGAGTTTTAATTTCTTGAACAATCAAGAAGACATTACACAATTTCTTAATGTGACCAGTCTGTGTGCCAAGTGCATTGGTGCACTGGATGCCAGGCACTTGCCTAAATGTCATTTTGAGGCCCCTCCTTTGGATGCAGTTAACAGATGCACTTGCAAGGTGGCATCCGTACCTCGCCGCCACCTTTTGTGTAACAGTGGAGAGAAGTCAGTTGCCATTCAATCTCAAAAATGGAACGAGTACTTTTCAAAAATGGAGCGAGTAATTTTTCAGCAATGCCAAAAGCACTTGTTGCTTTAGGATCTGCAGGCTCCCTGCAGACTGTAGAGCTTTCAATGAAAATATACCCAACATGGGAAGGTACCTCATTGAGCATAACTTGCGTCACTTACGAAGCTCACTGTGCTGAAGTGTCCAATACACATTTGTATTCCCAGAGTCATCAGCACACGATCTATACAAAGTATGCACAGGCTGCCAGTTTCACCTGCCAGTGATGCAGGGAAAGTGGCATGCAACAAGAAGTTCATACTGAGTCGCTTGTGGGTATGGTGTGTGCACCATGAGGAAATTGGTGAGCGTCCATGTGTTGAAGACATAGTATCAGGACAGTCTAATGACGCTTGCTTAGGTTTTATAACATGCCCCATTTATAATACAGTACCTCGTTCATATGCGTTGTTTTTTTTTTTTTTGGGGGGGGGGGGGGGGGGTGCGAGAAAAACGTACTAACCGGAAAAGTGTACGACCCGGTCACTAAACAATTTGGCAGACTCAACCGTAGTTGATATATACGTAATTCGAAGCGTTGCGCCAATCGTTGCAGCATGAGACACCGGCGCGCGCCGAGCTAGTGGGGTGCGAGCAGTCCGGGTTGCGTGTTGTCGTTTATGTGGCTACGGCAAGCTTACCGTTTTCGCTCCTCGAGTTCGGCCTCAGTACGCTTCCAATGGCATTGCGCCACACACGCTGTGGAACCAATAGGTGAATATGTTAAGCGCAACGGGGTTGGCGGCGATGGCTGTAAATGCGACGTGCGACGACCCCCGAGGTGATTTGCCGATACTGAAAGATAAAACCGAGGAGCGCGCGCCACCGTTTTTACGCGATACGGGCAGGCAAGTACTGCGGGAAAGTTGCAGTAACGGGCGCCTACTGCACTGGATCACGCCTTTTCTTATTCACGTGTGGATCTAGCGGCCGGAAAACGATCGCAGTATGCCGATGTACTGAACGTTGCTTACGAAAGATCTTGTTTTCAGGGAACGTATTAACCGGTAAAAAAAGAAGCACAATTGTATTGAGTAATTTTGTGTTTTCGATCGCTAACGTTGGCGCCGGGAAATCGTTCAAACGGGATCATATCAACCAGGTTCTATTGTATAGAGGAGTATCGAAAGATGATGCAATCTGTAAAGCAGCCAGGCCATGATGCTACCACCTCCACAGTGGATTCAGACAAACTACACCTGTCTAAGCAATTTTTAACTTGATTACACAAAAGTGTGCAATTCTTTTGCTCTTCACCCGCCGTGGTTGCTCAGTGGCTATGGTGTTGGGCTGCTGAGCACGAGGTCGCGGGATCGAATCCCGGCCACGGCGGCCGCATTTCGATGGGGGCGAAATGCGAAAACACCCGTGTACTTAGATTTAGGTGCACGTTAAAGAACCCCAGGTGGTCCAAATTTCCGGAGTCCCCCACTACGGCGTGCCTCATAATCAGAACTGGTTTTGGCACGTAAAACCCCATAAATTTCAAAAAATTTCTTTTGCTCTTCACAAAACGCTTTCAATGTGAATGCTTAACGCCAGCGGCAGATAGCATTATTAACTCCAGCAGGTTATTAACTTCAGAGGTGAATATTGCATAAAAATTGAAATGCATAATAGATGAATTTTCAATAATACATGTAGTCAATTACGCATTTCAATTTTTGTGCAAGTAATACGCACCTATTCAATTAATCTAGCTCATTGTTTTTTTAATAAGGCTGGGACAGCCTTATATTCAACTACCCTTATACGGGCGGAGTTGCTGCCATAAAAGTGGGTTCTGGGACAGCCTTATATTCAACTACCCTTATACTGGCGGAGTTGCTGCCATAAAAATGGGTTGCCCTTTGTTTTTCTCACGCCAGTGTACAATCACTGTCACACAATGCTTTTCACTATTTCCAATGCTACATAAACATGAATGTGACCACAAATAGAAAAATCGTCCAAATTTTCCACAGCACTGTCCTTGTAACCACTGTGGAATCGACCCCTGTGGGCGATAAGCATATAGAAAGTTAACATAAGACTAGTCAATGAGTGTGCCCTTGGTGCTTAAGCTGTCAATAGTGCAGTACTGAAAATGAAGCCATTCGTGTGATAACCTTCCACCTGTCATTCGCCAAAAATGCATATGCTGAAGTTTATTCACTCTTTTGGAATGGTGGCTCAGAGCACTGCTGAAGGGAGGAATTATGTTTGCCCTGGTGTCATGATTTACTCCATGTGAGGAGATGGACATCTACCTAGATTCGGGCAGCAGCAGTGGCGGTTGGCGTGGTTGAATCGCGTCTAAATGCACGACTGAAATTTTTGCAGTTCATCATCGCTTGACGCTGGGCGCTGTCGGACAAGATTACGTCACAACAAGCTGCTGCCACCAAGGATCGCCGAGACACGTGACCCTTACTACTGACGGAGCCTACAAAAGGATCGACGCTTGGCCAACGGACTCATTCGGGCAGCAGCAGTGGCGGTTGGCGTGGTTGAACCGCGTCTAAATGCACGACTGAAATTTTTGCAGTTCATCATCGCTTGACGCTGGGCGCTGTCGGACAAGATTACGTCACAACAAGCTGCTGCTACCAAGGATCGCCGAGACACGTGACCCTTACTACTGACGGAGCCTACAAAAGGATCGACGCTTGGCCAACGGACTCATTCGGGCAGCAGCAGTGGCGGTTGGCGTGGTTGAATCGCGTCTAAATGCACGACTGAAATTTTTGCAGGTTAGTGAAAATTGTCTGCAATATTGTTTTGCATTCATATATTTTACTCGCTATTCCCGCTGCTGCTGCTGCTGCTGCTTTGACCGCTGCTTTGGTTGCTTTTTTCATGTCAATCGTTTCTCTTGAGCAAAAATGACTGCAGAGGCCTGTTCCTTTTGTCACACAGTGTTTAGTGAGGATGATGTCGTCATGCAATGTGTTGACTGCCGCGGTGACTTCCATGTCGGAAAATGTAGCGGCATCACTGCTAGGTCGTTTAAGATGATGAAAGATGCGACCAAGAAGTCACTTAGATGTCCTACATGTAAGCTTTCTGTAGGGAACTCTGACACAGCGGGCCAATCTGTGAACCTTCAAAGTGAGCTTGCTGAAATAAACAAAAAACTGTCACAAATGCAAACCCTAGAGGCAAAGTTGGATAAACTGATGGGCTTGAAAGAAACTGTGCAGAACATCGAAAGGTCGGTGCAGCATTTGTCTGATACCTACGATAACCTTAAAGACGCTGTAGATCGGCAGGAACAAGGTATCGGTGAATTACGCCGCCGAATGGAGGCTGTTGAACAGTCGCAAGATGTGACAATGCTGTCAAAGTTAAAACAAGAAGTGAACACTCTCGAACAGTACAACCGCAGACAGAATATGGAAATTCACGGTTTGGCTCAACGGGATGGCGAAAATCTGATAACAGAAATAAATAAGATTGCCACGCAGCTTGACTTGCCATTATCTGAAAAAGATATTGACGGAATTCACCGTCTACGTTCAAAAGAGAGACCCTGTCGTTCTTGTTCGTTTTTCCACCAGAACACTGAAGACTGCATGGTTCGAAAAGAAAAAAAATCTTAAGAGCAAAATACGGGGCATTCAATTCTTTGATAACCTGACTGCAGCGAACAAGCGATTACTTTGGCTTGCCAAGAACAAGGCAAGGGAATTGAACTATCAATTCGTTTGGAGTTCACAGGGAACTATCTTTGTGCGCAAGCAGCCGAATGCTCGAGCGATAAGGCTGGCCACGGAAAGCGACTTAGACAAAATCGTCTAAAAGATTAACGCATCGCCAACTTCTACAAACATGGAACCTTATCACGATGTTACATCTTTCAACGACTTGGTAGTGAAGAACAGCTGTTTTCATGAAAAGGGGCTTAAACTGTCTCACATAAACGCACAAAGTTTAAGAAATAAGCAAGCAGATACCGAGACATATCTGTCGCAGCTAAATTGTTGTTTTGATTTCCTAGCTTTTTCAGAGACGTGGTACGCGGGTGAGTATGACGTAATACATTTCTCGGGTTACAAGCACATTTCAATTTATCGCTAAATAAAGCGAGGCGGTGGCGTATCTTTATATGCTCGCGAATGTCATGGTTGCGTAATGCTGTCGGAATTTACACGCGTGACCGATGATTTTGAATGTATTGCTGCAATTTCTCGAAATATTCTGATTGTTGTTGTCTACCGCCCACCGCAAGGTGTGCTAACAGGACTGCTTGATTATATGGACTCAGTACTTGAACTTGCCAACATGAAGAAATTGCACTCGATTATTCTTGGTGACTTCAATGTTGACTTACTTTCAAAAAGTAACGAAAGTATCCAACTCATTGAAACTATGCTAGCAAATGGTTGTGAAAACCTTATTGAAATTCCTACTCGGATAACACCGAATTCGAAGACATTGATTGATTTATGTTTTACTTCGGTCACAAAAAATTAAACATGTTCCGGAGTGCTCAGTTCTGGTATAAGTGATCATCTGCCGATTTTCGCTGCGTTACCATTTCATGTGCGCACTGATTAAAATCGCGACTTTAAGCGAGTCATAAATAACCAAAGCATACGGCTATTTCAAACTTTGCTTTCCAATGCGAATTGGTCTGATGTTTATGCTCAAGCGAATCCCTCTGCATCATACGACCTATTTGTATCCAAAGTAAAACAAATATACAATGAAGCATTTCCTTTCGCCCCTGTGGTCAAGCATAAAAAAGCTAGAAAGGAATGGGTAAATCATGACCTATATAAGCGCATTCAACACAGACAAATTATTCACTAAATTCTTAAATACCCGTAACCCTGAAATATTTAAAGAGTTTAAACAAGTCGGGAACAAACTGAATAGTGATCTGAAGAAAGCGAAATCTGAGTACTACACACATCGATTTGAAAGTTCTATGAGTGATGGTCGTAGAATGTGGAACATATACCGCGAGATAATGGGTTCCTCTACACAGAATGTGCCGTCAGAAATTGTTGTAAATGATGTTAAATTTTGTGGAAACAGCGCAGCTAATTTATTTAATAATCATTTTATCAATGCTGGTGCTTCAACTTTTACATCAGATTTTCTCCCAAATCGAAATAGTAAAAGTTACATGGATAATCATGTCAGCGAGACGATTTTTCTTGCACCTACATCTGAAAGCGAGATTTTTTCCATTCTCAATTCCTTGAGCAACAAATCAGCTGCTGGTGAGGACGGCATCAAAGCTCAACCTATTAAAGCAGCTGCTCACATAATATGCGGTCCGTTGGAACACATCTGTAACAGTATACTTTCCACTGGAGTTTTTCCTGAAAAAATGAAGATAGCTCGTGTTGCTATGATTTTTAAGGGCGGAAATCACAACGACCTCAACAATTACAGACCCATTTCGGTATTGCCATTATTTTCAAAAGTCGCTGAGCATATTATACATAAGCGCCTAAATGGCTTTCTGCTGGATAAAGGTATTATTTCGGATAAGCAATATGGCTTCCAGAAAAATAAATCAACCGAAATGGCATTATTAAGAATCGGAGATACAATTATAAATAATATTGAAGAAAGAAAGCTTACCATTGGTATACTTTTAGATTTTCGCAAGGCCTTTGATTCTATCAAACATAAAATATTACTAGATAAGCTCCAAGTATATGGCGTTCGAGGCACAGCGTTAGAACTTATGAATAGTTACCTTGAATCTCGATTGCAATATACTTCATTGCAAGGTTACACTTCGGAAAAAAACTTAATTAAATATGGGGTACCACAAGGTTCGATTTTAGGGCCATTACTGTTTATTGTGTATATAAATGATATAGTAAATGTTCCATTAACAGATGAAATAATAATGTACGCGGATGACACTACTGTTTTCTTTTCTGGTGTTGACCTTCAGGAACTAGAAGTTGCCGCAAATTCTTGGTTAGAACTTCACAAATGGCTACATTTAAACCAGCTCAGTCTAAATGCGAAAAAAACTCAGTTTATGGTGTTTTATGCAAGGAATAAAGAAATAAGTTACGATGTTAAACTTTACTACTGTGGATCGCAACTAAAACATGTGTCAAGTCATTCTTTTCTAGGAGTTATATTTCATAAAAACTTAAGCTGGACAGAGCACATAAATAAGGTACGCACTAAAGTTGCACGGTCAGTTGGTTTGCTACAACGAATCCGGTACTATGTGCCTGTCAGGCTTGTCAGACAACTGTACTTTTCGGTGGTACATTCCCATCTTAGCTATGGCTTATTAGTATGGGGAAACGGCAATAAAACCGATATAGAAAAACTAGCGGTATTACAACGGCGAGCTGTTCGTTTGCTTAATTCTTCTAATCAATACACAGGAACTTCTAAACTAATGATGCGCTACAATATCCTTAATATTAGAAACTCTTACCAAGCAAAGATCTGCATTCGGTTGTTTAAAGATATCTCCAGCAATTTTGAGACATTTTCAAACCGGTACCTCAGTAGAATACTACACAGGGTACAGCTTACGCCACACCTCAATAGTAGCGAAGAAACCCAGGACAAACTATGGCATGCAAACTATCGAATATGAAACCATGCGTTTATGTAATACGTTCCCTAACATTGTTGATGTCGCTAGAGATTGTAGAACTATTCGCCAATTTAAACACTTCATAGTGAACATGTTTCTCTCTTCTGATCTAGATATGCTGTACAAATATTAATGCAAACAGTGAATTCTTCAGTGTTAAAGGTGCTTGGTTGTTGCATTAGTGATGTAATAATTAAATTCTTTAAATGTTACTTTTATGTTAGTCATGTATTAACTCGTTTGTATGTTATTTTACAAGGAAATGGTGTTCTGCAGAGTGCTTCAAAGATTGTTTTGTATGTAGTTATGAAATGTCTGTTTTACAAACTGCTTTTGTAACTTGCAAATTCCGCTATCTCTGCTGCCCCAGCGAGGTAAGGCCTAGTCAGGAGATTTAAGCCCTCCTTTTGCCTTACCTCGCGGGCAAACCTTGTACCTGTTTTGCCCGAATAAAAAATTTTAAAAAAATAAAAAAAATAAAATATGGGTCATACTTGGCATCCTAGACGATGTTTGTGAGCCAGCATAACATTTGCTGGTGTTCTTCCAAGGACGCCTCATGACATGTTTAGTGCCAAGGAACATGGGTTATCAGGCACATAGTGCTCTACTGACTCCACCGTATTACAGTATAGACCACTTATAACGTAACCGCTTATAGTGCAGGACCGGATATAGTGTGGTCTTTTCAGACTCCCGTTAATTTTCCCATAGCACTCACTCCATGTATACACGTATCGCTGTCACAAAAGAGCGCGTAATCCAAGTGCGCGCCGAGTGTCACGCAAGCCAGCGAAAGAACACGCCGGCCCCGCGGCAACTTCAACAGAGGGGGAGAGCGCATACGCCTCAAGCAACAACGCTAACAACGGCACCGAAACGTCTGGAAGAGCCTCGACGAAGCGACGTTAACCGGAGAGAGAGAGCACACGCGCGCGCCGAGACACCTTCTCACCCGGCGAGTCGACAGACATTACTACCGCGTGAGCATACACCAACAGGATGAGTCATCACCCTCCGACGGCGGCGGCCGAAGGAACGAGAAAAGCCTCGAAGGTTCCCAAGCTTTGGCCATGCTACGAGATCACGACACCGATAAGAATGTTCGAGAACGCCTGTGGAAGCTATGTAACCGCCGTGCGAGAATCGTTTAGTGGAATTCAGGGAGTTCGAGAGTTCAGTCCGCACCGGTTAAGTGATGTAACGTGAAGACCGAGCGTCTGCGGAAGAAGGAGATTCCCCGGCATGCTAGTCAACGAGTTCATCGAGCGTCTGCATTTCCGAAGAAGTTCTTTCTTCGAGATTTGCCCCGAGTTACGCCGAGATCGTCCGACTTCAAGACCAACACTGGTGAATACGATTGGACACTTAGTGTTCCTTTTTTATTTTGTGCTTTACGTGTTGGACTATTAGTGTTTGTCGTTAACTATTTTCTTGTGTTTGTTAATACCCATCTGATTTGCAGTGTGTTGTGTCTAGCCTAAGTGTGCAAGTGTGTGTGTAACTGCCTTGTGTGAAGAATATATTTTGTTGTGTCTTGACAACTCTGGGCTCCGACTCGGTCTTTGGACAGCAACCGGCGTTCACTGGCGCACCAGAGGGCCCACTCTTCGTAATTGTCCTTGCTTTCGTGGGATTATTTTCGGAAGCTGATAAGTCGGCTTTGGAATTTGGTCCGGCGTCTGCGCCTCGTTCACGGGGTCTGTGACAATCGCTTATAGTGCAGTTGCAGGAAACTAAATACCGGTTACAGTGCGGCTGCCTAGGAGTACGGAAGTCAGCGGAGAGGGCGAACTCTCCCCTCAAACGGGCGCCCCAAGGAGTGCTCGAGGAAGAAAGAGAGACGAAGTGGAGAAGGGCACATGATGCGAACGAACAGCCAGTGAGGCTGAAACCAGAATCTTGAGTGCGAGTCGCGAGATATCACGGCGCGCACAGCGAGCGAGGGCCACGAAACTGCCAACGCTGGCCAATGCTCGCTTCACGATAACGGCAGTAAACGAAACTTCAGGGAGCGCGCGGCGCGGCGCCGGCACGGCACGGCGAAGGGCGCACGCGGAGACCGTGGAATGTGAGGGAGGAGGGCGGCAGGGAAGCGGTTTTCACCTCGGCAACTCCGCCGCTTCAGTGTCTCCCCTCGCCCTCCCTCACTTTCGACTGTCACCGTGAGCACCCGCCGCCAGCTCCCCAAAGTTTTGTTTTCTGCCGTTATCGAGAAGCGGCGTTTGCCGGCATGGGCAGTTTCGTTGGCCGGCCTGGGACAGCACCGCTGCTTCCCTCTGCGCTGTAGCCGCAGCGTGCAAGGTCAACACGTGACTAGAATGTAGAGGAAGCATGAAGGAGAAAGAAGGGTTCACTGCCATTTTTTTATGCGTGGCTACGGTAGTGTGGCTGAGACGTCGGCACGTAGAGGCATCTTCCGGTGCAACGCAGCATCGGCAACCTTGCCATTTGAGAGAGGATGAAATTTTCGCCGCATTTTTTTTCAATTTTTTTTCAATTTTTTTTTCTTTTGTTTTGTTCGCGCGTGACATTGAGGGGTCTCTCCTAAGCTTTTACTCTATGGCGGTGCCGGAGCAATGCCGGTCGGAGGCACCGCCGCGTGAATTATTTTGAATTAACGAGATTCGACTGTAAATTGAATGCAAACGTTCTAGCCGCATTCCTCGACTGTCGCATACGCGTGGCGGCTCGGTGCAAATATTTTGCATATGTGCGGGTCTTGAAAATTGTTGCTTTGGTTATAGTGCGGTACCGCTTATAGTGCGGATATTCGAGACTCCGGCGACTTACGTTATAAGCGGTCTACACTGTATCAGGCAGCAGTGGCAATCTTCAAAGAATGACAGGCCCTTGACCTAGATGTATATGCACAATTAGTACCGGCTTAAATTGGGTGAGATGACTGCCGTGCAACGCGAGTCGCACAACATTATGCCACAAATCTTTCCTTGAATACGGTTAGTTGCGAGTCACACATGTAATTCTGCAGTTGATGTGCAATGACGTGACTGGAAAATGCTACCTTCAAAGGACAGGCTATTTCACTAAAGTCATGGTTGATAATGCACGGTGCCCAAACTGTGGCTAGACTGAAAAAGCCCTTCATGCAGCAGCCCTCCATGCAGCATGTCGCCCGATGGCAAAATGCTTCCGGAACATAAGATCACTGTTGCATATTTAAATGTCAGTTGTTACTATCCTTTTGACGCCCATGTCTCCCTCTTGGACAAATTTTTTGCTGCTGGAGAGCCAATATTGTGCTCCCACCAGTGTAGGGCAGTTGCTCAGAACAGACATATGCATTTAGAATGACCATGTTTGGCCCAGATGTGAAGAGTCGTGATGGTACATTTTGAAATGCAGCTTGTAGCTCTAGGTGAACTAGTTCTGTGCCACTGATCATGCTGGTATTAATCTGTCAGGTGTAGTGCTGTACTATCGACCAAAGAAGTTTACGGACCACGGGATCTCAGACAACGCTAAATATCCAAGCAGCCTTTAAAAGTAGCCAGTAAAACCGTACATAACAATGTTGTTCACATATATGAGTAGAAGCTGGAAATGGGAATACCAGGCTACGTTTTGAGGCTGCGGAGGTATTCAGCTTTTCGTCAGATCCCTTGGTCCATTAACTTTTTTGGTCGATAGTACATGTCTCAGCAAATTTTCTTGACCATGGTCGGTGACTCAAGCATAATTTCTATAATATGGCTGACATGCAAATTTGGCAAACATTAGTGGGGCTTCTAAATAATAATTGACTTGATAATGACTCAAAGTAGTTAATTAAATTTAATTCTGGGGTTTACAAGCTAAAACCACGTTATGTTTATTAGGCACACCGTAGTAGGGGACTACAGATTAATTTCGACCACCTGGGGTTCTTTAATGTGCACCCGATGCGCGCTTCATGGGCATTTTGCATTTCACCCCATCGAAATGCGGCCGCTGCAGCCGGGATTTGATCCCGCGCCCTCGGACATTGCAGCGACTCAAAGTGGTATTTTACAGCATGGGTGCGATTTCATGACATTTTTGTGAGTAAGAAGCAAATTTGTCTTTACGTAGAATTCACTGACTCAATTGTTCTCACAATTGCTACGAAATTCAACAAGCACAGTATAATTAAAGGCTGCTTTCAATTCTTGTTGGCCCAGGACTAAATGTAGCAAATGGTTACATAAACAATCCAAAAATGTTTTTAGCTGCCATAAAGAATAGCAATTTTGTGACAGTTATTATACAGGGTGTTCCAGCTAACTTTATCGAAGGTAACATAGCAAATGTTCAGGTGTGCTATGGGAGGACACTTAAAGCATGTTGTTGGTCACTCTATGGAACAAGTCAAAAGGTTTTTGTATTATATTTTAGTTGCATAATTCGTCTAAATTAATCAACTTCGCAAATCTTACATTTATAGACAACTTCTAATGAGGAAATTGAAGAGCGTGCTTGGAAATATCCGATTCAGCAGAGTTTAGATTCATGTTTATTAAGCAATAATTTTTTCTATGTCAAAGAAAGTCCGCAATATATGAAAATACCCACATAACAATGTGTTTTCATGTTGTGGTAGTGGTGCTCTCAAACATGTTATGGATGAATGAGCAGCACATGTAGCCTAGCATGCTGCCACTGAATAAGTGAGAGGGTAGTGACACAGCTCTTGGCCTCGAAATTCATGCCAGCGATTGGTGGCAGTTGCACTGCTGAAAGCAACAGACACAGCCGTTTATGATTGTGCATGCAAAGCAAAAAACCTGAAATCGTCACTGCGCTATCACTTTCTCTGTGGCAGCACACTTGCTATGAATAACAGCGCTAAAAGGCGCTGTTCATATGTGTCATAATTGTGAGCACAGATTGTGGTGCACAAATGCATAGTCAAGCGAGAATTTTCATATTCACAGGCTTTTTTTAAGATATGAAAAGAATGATTGCGAATTTAATTACTGCTGAAATGGACATGTTCTGGAAAGCTCTACAATTTTTTTTCATTGGAAGATTTTCATAAATTTACGACTTGTGGAGTTGATTGATTATTATTGATTCATTATAAAAATGTAGAATGCAAAAATAGTGATTTGCTCCATAGAGTGGTCAAGATTTTTTCAGTGATGGCCTAACTACAGCACACACAAATAGTTTTAAACCTTGGCTAATGTTAATTGAGACACCCTGTAGAGTACACGCAACTTATGGTTCCATTAGATTCCCGTATGGTTTTCTGTATAGCGTTCCTGTATAGCAGGAATGCTATACAGGAACGCTAGCAAATGCTGATACCTTTTCCACTCACACGACCCCCAGAAAGGGGCTCAAATAATGATGCCTGAACATAACAATATTGTTTTACTTTTTGCCAGTTACCGTTTTTCACAGATTATCATTTATCAAGTTATTGTTCAACGCAAGACACACCCTACCGTGTCAGAACTTTCTTTAATGTTGTTGCCAATTTTATAGTGAAAGCATCTTGTATGATCAGATTCTCTGCGTAATGTGAATACTGTTGTACATTCTTGAATGTAAGTGAGCACGAGCGATTACTCTAGAATGTCTAGCGGACAAACTTGACCCACGAGTTGAGATTCAACAAGTGATGACTGTGCTCATCACTTTTTTGATATTAGTATTGCTTGTCTTTCTGGCCACAAGTTTCCCAATAATGATGATTCGGATTCTGAAGTGAGAGTTTTAGCAGCGTTTGCTTCTTCCCTATGACTACAATGTGACATCTCAATATACAGCAATTACCTCACACAAAAAAAGTTAATGTACATGTGACAACATGCAGACAAAGCAAGCGAGCGAGACTGCTTATATCCCCCAGCGAAATTATAACTCAATGAGCGAAGAAATGACCCCAACAACTTTGTAACTTGCCTCCAGTTACGCCACAGCACATTCAAAACTACAGCCCATCACACCTATAGGCCTCCCTTAAGCAGGGAATACTTTTCACTTAATCCTTCAATCCTCCTCTCTCTGTTACAAACATGCACAAACACAGATGTACATGCTTCGCATCCCACTTCCTGACCCAGTCCCGAGTAGCACTACAGCACCGGCCAGGCCACGCTGTACTAGAAAGCTTTCTTCTTTTTCAAAGGGCCAATTGATACAAGATGTGTACTGAAACAATATGGATATAGAAGGATGTAAAGCAAGAGATGACAAGTGCTTTTTGTTACCGTGAACATGCAGCTGTGTATTTAAAATCAGTGGATTTATTAAAAAGCAGTTGCAGTAACGATAGGTTAACATGCGCAGCACAATGGTTATGCTATATGCATGAGTAGTTCAAATACTACTTCAAAAGATAAAAAAAACTAAAAAAAATTGTTGGCCAACATATAAGAAAGGGCAAGAAATGACTATTTTCATGAGTGTCCACCACTCAGTTCCCAGAAATAACATTTAATGACACATTTTCAGTAACTTTTTGTTCTTTGACACAGATTTTGTGCGAAATGAGGATTTGCCATGGGAATGTAAAATGCAGGAGAAAAAAAAGTTACACAGGTTCTAACATCCACCTAACCTTCCCACTTGAGGCAGAACTAGCCAAGAGCCTTTAGAAGTACCTTTTAAAAAATACAAATTGTACAGAACCCAGCTGCTGTCAGACAATACTGAACCACTTACTCTGCAGTTAGTCATATCACAGTGTACGCATAGAATACATTTATAAAAAAAAAGCACAAACATTGTGCTAAAAAGAAAAAAAACTTGAAAGCACAGCCTCCTGCTCCCCTAAGGGTAACCATTTAAGGATCAAGGACTTTAGACAAGAACCACAATACACAAGTGCCGAAATGGTTCCAGGGGCATGTGAGGTTATCCAGGACCAAACAAAAGCACATCCTTCTACATTCTGGCTCGAGGAGGTGGTGGAGTCCGCTCTGCAAGGCAATAGAAAAAATTGCTCCTTTATCCACACACACTAAAAAAAAGGTGGCAATCACATCATTAATCACACAAATTGCTTAAATTGAACTGAGACCACCTACTACAAATGGCTACTACACTGTGTCTAAGCTACAATGAATTAAAATAGGCATTAAAAAAAAAGCAGTAAGTGATGAAACACTGTTCCTCACCTCTATTTTGGAGCTACAGGTACACAGGTGTGAAAGAAGGGAAAAAAAATTGAGGAAAGGGAGCAGGAAGTATAACCATACCACCACATCAGGTTAACTATTACAACCATGAACTGTTCTCTGTAAGTTCTGTGTGGTGGTATCCATTCTACTTATAAAAGGGGCATTCATAAAGTCCGTACTATCGGTACCATAAATTTGGAGCACACGTACATGATAGGCATCAAAATGAGCGCACATCTCTAGTTTTCGCGGAATATAAAAGTTGTATTCTATGTACCGCGGAACACTGCTAAGGCATCAAAACAAAATAGGCAGCATCCTTCGGGAGATTTGATTGAAGTACGAGCAGCGATCCGCTTTATACATTCATGCCGAGCTGGTGGCAGTGTATGGCGACAGCCACTGTACACCTCCACCAGCTCGGCATGAATCTCTTTGGATTTGTGTCCCTTGAAATGCAGAAAGCGGATTGCTGCCAGTGCTTCAACCAACTCGCTTGACGAAAGCTGCTTATTTTGTTTTGATGCCCTAGCAGTGTTCCATGGTACATAGAATACAATTTTTATATTTCATTAAAACTACAGAGACATGCGCTCATTTTGATACCTATCGTGTACGCATGCTCCAAATTTACGGTACCAATGGTACAAACTTTATGAGTGCCCCCTGTATATTCCTGTCATGAGTAACTGGCTAATCAGCCCTGAACTACTATTATGTATGCAGTGGAAGCAGCAGAATTTTGCAGTTTACACACAGTGTTCCAAAGCAGCTAGTTGCAGTCCATACCATGGAACAAGGTAACTTCCCAAGAGGAATCATCCCATCCGAACCAGATTGGAAGAGCAATGATGTATAGTCATACCTAGCAAGAAGGATATGTGCAATTTCTCATAGCATGCAGCAGATGTGAAGGAGATGCCAGTAGGCTTATGTGACGCAGTGCTACCAGTGGTCTGTGGGCATGGAGTGAGATAGGTGCATCACTGAATGTCATGTGCTCACCCAGATAGTCATGCAAATGTGGTTATGCTATGCAGCAAGTTAATATGCTCCATGACCACAGAACTTTGGGACTATGAAGCAGTAAAGTTTGAAAGGCTGTTAACCCTTTCTGGTCTAATTATTCCTCTAGGCAGCATAATGTTTTGCTGGAAATATCCGACAGAGACAAACAAACAAGAACACTATTTTTTGGTAATGCGAGTGTCAGCAATAATAATTACGTAATTTGTCAAATTTGTGCCAGATAAATATAGCTTGCCCTGAAATTTCCGAAATGTCCATGCATTGCATCATGCTGACATTAGGCCTCTGCACCCTATTTTTGGGTGCAGAGGCCTAATGCATATTAACCTGCCTTGGGTGGCAAAAAAAAAGTCTTCAAAAAATCTGTGGCCACATTTCACACCATTATGATTGTGAATTAAGATGTCTGAAGGACTACATGTACTTGCATCCTTAGAAACTGCTGCCACACCGCGGCAACAATGCCTCCTACAGAAGAATGCATTTTGAACAAAGGTTTTAGGAACAACTATTCCTAATGCAGCTGGAGGAATATAGGTGCCCACCACTCCATAAACTTTGTCCTCTAAAACCATACTAATCACAGTTACCCAGCACTACTCTGCCCTAAGAAATATTTGCTAGTTTTGAACATCACATTATCAAATAGAATAGGAATTGAATACGAAGTATGATGCGAGTCATATCCTGAATTTCAAATACTTGCACACCGCTAGCGCAGACTAATTCTCAAGTGTGCAGAAATGAGTACCTTCAAGTGTTGAAATGAAACTAAACTGTGCAATGAGAAATGCACACACTTAGAGAAACGATGACTGCCCTAAATGGGATGGGCTTTCAGCGTATTGGTATATTGTCAGTATCCCACATGAAAGACTATGAGTCGTGTGTTTATACAGAAGTAAAATGCATAAAAATATGATGAGCCCCGTGTTTCTGCCAAAATTTGCATGGCATACAACAGTTCTTTTGTAAAGCAACCAAAAGCAATGTGACCAGACACTTTCGTTACTTGTTACTGTGTGTACTTGTGTATGTTGTGTGCATGTGTATAATACATGTAAGAACACATCATTTCATATGTCACCCTCTCTCATCTTGAGTAGCATGCCAGGGATATGGCCTGGCAAACATTTCCAGCATCCAATAGAGAATGTTTCTCTCTCTCAAAAGCAGATTTTAGCAAAGAGTGTGCCAATGCAAGGAGTTGGCTTTTCAACGGCACTTCTCCAATCTACTGGTGTCTGACTGTCCCATAACCGCATACCTGTAGAACCTTTGGCAGATTTTATATTTTAGCAAACACATTAACTAAGAGGCAGTGCTAACACACCTATCGCACGGAATTTAATCTGAAACACCTGCTACCCTCTTATTTGATGCGAGTGTGCTACTGTTAAATACAGTCAACGACCGATTTACCAGATGCCCGGTTTTTCGGACATGCCCGATAATGAATTAGCTTTACATTAGGGGGACACAAGCGCTGGGGCCCTCTAGCGCTTGGGGCCCCCAACGCTTTCGTCCCCCTAATCTAAAACTCTCTAATGTATAAAAACATCTGAAATTTCGGATGCAAAAAACCTTCGCCGTCCGAATTTCCTAGCTTTTCGCTAAGACCGCAGGTCCGAAATGGCATTAATTGAAGCCACCACCACCGCCATATTGTTAATCTCATCACCTCGAATCGGCGCTCTCGCACACAGATCCGCCGACAGCCGCAGCCACCACCGCGGCAACGCTTGACCTACTTGCTTCGACGTTCGCTACCAAGCTTCATGCTGTTCGGTGCCGCATTTTTCATTGAAACAATTCGCCGCTGTTAGCAATGGCACCTAGTCCGCCTTTGTAATCGTCACCAACGGCTTCAAAGCTTAGAAAGCACGGCGCGTTGCACAATGCCGGTTCCTGAAAGTCAGCTTCGCCTCGATACTGAAGTGTTACGTGGTGAAGCATACCACAGTGGGAAGGGGCAATTGTCACGGGTCACGGTATGTATTCCTTAATTATACACTCGTGCACCCACCGTCTCCTACCACAGTACGAGCACCAATACGCCTAATAAGCATACTGGCAGGCCTTCAGAGCTATTTCGGACATGCCTGTGGCGATTTGAGCCATTGAGGACAGTAAAAGGCATGCATTCCATTTTTTCAGACTGCCCGATTATTCTGACGTTTTCGAAGCCCCTAGAGAGTCCGAAAAATCGGACGTTGACTGTACATGGTACACAATGTGCAGTGCCTCTGATGCATGAACAAACTTTTGTTAGGTGGCAATCCTAAGGAGGAACAAGATTGAGCAGCCATACCTTGACTCTAAGTGAAAAGCTCTCGCCAAGTCACTTGTCACTTTTTACTTTAAAGCTCCTAAACAAAGTAGAAATATAATGCGCACCTGATCTTTTAGCAAGAAAAACGAGCAAGGGTTTAATATATCGTACAATGGTGGTTGATTTTCTGACCTAAAGTGAGCTTCACTGCAATACAGCACTGTCAATCTCCACAGCGCAGAAAAGTGATGAGCCGTTGCTCAGCAAGGGCTGCCCATTATCTAACATAAAAAAATTGCCTCTTCACCAGAGAGATCAGCTTTCCCTAGATATTCAACGCAAAGCGAAGGTTGCCCCAGGAAGTGGTCATGTGCAGCAGAGAGCGCCAACCAATCAGACTGTAGCACAGAGGTTGGCTTTCAACAGTTGCCCCTTGCTATCAGATTCTAGCTCGCTAGGCCACTGTTACTCCTCACAAGCTACATCGAAGGCACGGTCGGCATTTGCCCGTTCTCGGATGCATGGAGTAGGATGCAATGTGCAAATATCCAGTGGCGCTTCACGCTGGATCTTCAGCCAGCGCAAAGTTAGTCGCGGCACTTCACTTCATGGAGGTCGGCCTTTATGCAGTGAAGCATATGAACGATGTGAACACGGTTTTGTTTTCGTATCCAATTGTACCATGCTGGCTATTTATGGATGAATTTTCTCAGAAAGAAAGGTATGCATTAGAATCAGACAAATACTTTCCAATTTTTTGTAAGCTACTGTTTTCGCTTCAAGATCTTCTTGGGGTAGGCCGAAAATGGATGTTTTCGATGAGAGATGACAAATGTTCGACATATTCACTGTACCCTGAGCTCCACCAAGAAGCTAAGGGAGTCACCAACTGCAGCCACCACAGGGGTCGGGCATGTGCATAATGATTAGCCAAATTCAAATGATCCAGCAAAGGCCAATTCCAGGGTCAAAATAAAGAATGTATTGGTCCCATAGAAATGTATAAGTGCCAGCTGATCGAATTAACTGAGAAATCTAAAGAACCGGAATTGAACTAATTAAGACCCCTTAAAGGGACACTAAAGGCAAACATTAAGTCAACTAAAGTGATAGATTAGTGCTTGAGAATCTCTAAGGTGTCAATATTATCACAAACAGAGCCTTAGTAATTAAGAAATTAAGGTAAACGCAATACATTAGAGACTCCCCCGAGACATTCAAATACTTGCCCAATGACGAAGGCGCTTCTCATTTAAATTCTGTCGCTAGTCCTCAACCACTCATTATAAAACCATCATTGCATTGCATTGTAAGATGGAAAAAAATGCTAACTGTCCAGTTTCATTTCATTTTCAGAAAAAGAACTAATTGACATTACCCTTGACAACGACGCGAGTGGTCGAAAGATTTTGTTTTCGCTCGACTCTGCACCGCCCGCGCTTTCGCGCTTCAGTAGTTTCGTTATCGTGTAGTGCTGCGCTGGTTTTGCTGGGTCGCACAACTCGCACAAACTGCAAGTACCAGAGAATTTCACTTCCATGTAATATCGCAGGATGCCCAAACGGTCCACGCCACTTGACCAAGAGCAGCTGCAGCGGCGAATCCGCCACTCTGTCATCGACCATTTTCTCCATGGCCGTGCACTTGAGTTTTGTGCAAAAAACCGTACTGCCGTCTGTCAGGTGCCGTTTTACCCACCGATGACAGCAAAGGACGGTGATGGCATATGCGATGTCACCACTCCCCACTTGGGTGGCGGGAGATGTGAATTGTGATAAAGGTATTTGGACCCTTCAGATGCAATTTTCTCGTAAAGTCATATCTTGGCACAAAATAAGCATTGCGAGGTTTCTGGAATGGTATTTAAACAGACCATGTCGACTTAGTATTTGCCTAGTGTCCCTTTAAAGTGGTCTGTCGACGATGAGAGACTACTTGAAGCATTAAAAATTATTTGAATTCACTAATTTGCTGCTGTATGTTAATTCGACCTTTTGGATAATTTGACTAAATCTTGTGGTGCTTCACAAGAGTCAAATGTATGCACATAAAAATTTTTAAATAAAAAAAGAAAAAGAAAACTGGAATTATATAAGGGTTTTTATGGTATTCAAAGTGGCCGTACGGCAATCAGAGGGCCAAAAATTTAACCTAGCTAACGAGAACAAGGGCACAGGGATAATATGAATGGCGTAGCTCTGCTCACGACAACGTTCACAACACTGCACACGTGGATTCACAACACTGCACACGTGAAAATTGAGTGAGGCCCCATGTGGCATTGAAATTTCAGATGCCATTATATGCTGGTTCTATGAACAAGATGGCGGTGCTGCGGGGAATGTATACCGCAGAAAGGCCACGTGTGGCCTTTCTGCGGTATACATTCCCTGTTAGTACAAGTTATTTGGGATATGTGGGAACGATCTAAAACTTATGTGATGCAGATAGAGAGAATGGCAAAGAACAAAGTGCTCACAGAAAAAGCTTGAAGCCCAGCAGCACGTGGCAAGATGGAATCGACCAGCCACCAGAAGACATGCAGATCATACCAGACAGACATGTTTAGACATGCAGATTTAATCATAACTAATTACATGCAAACTGATGGTTACAAGCAAAGTGGTTTTTCTTCTTTTTCACACATAGTTATGTCTTCCAGATGCTTATTTGTCAAAAATTAATCAAGACGCATATTTCGCAATGGCAGAGATCGAGAATTCTCTCACTGCAAAGAAACATAGTTGTAAAATACAAATTCAAGGAACGAAAGTACCTCGCAGATACAGTTTACAAGTAATTTGGCTACCCAAAGGTGGTTGTTGCTACAACTGCCATTTTGTCTGCATCACTGCTACTGTCATTCATCCTTTGCGCATGTCTCCTGCTTCTCATCAATGCCCCTTTACCTCATGTCCACGCTTCTTTCACGGCTTTCTGTTTGGATGCTGTATGTGGATGAGCTTCAGTCCCTTCACACAGCTTCGAAGAACCTCAGCAATAACACCGAAGGCAAGCACCACCAGCTAAGCTAGCTTTGCATGTATACTACAGGTGCACAAAAAAATGTCACATGACCAGTGCACAAACTGTCAGCATGCGATTGTGCAAACAATGGAATGGATGGAGTCGGTGGAATCAGGTGCAGTGCACTGACAAGTAGACAGTCTAGTCAGGCTATGGCCCTCCAAATTCCAGGCGCCTCTTTGCTGACTGATTGCATTCAAACTGCACTATGCCAACAGTGGGTGCATGCAGAACAGTGATGTCAAGTCATGTTAAGCATTTTCCGCACTTTCATCCGTCTTGTAGATTGGCCCTTACGCACAGACAGTAACAGATGGAAACCACCAGTCACAAAGACTTCTTTCTGGGGTTTTAAGTGCCAAAACCAGTTCTGATTATGAGGTATGCCGTAGTGGAGGGCTCCGGATTAATTTTGGCCACCTGGGGTTCTTTAACGTGCACTACAACACAAGAACACGGGCGATTTTGCATTTCGCCTAAACGCCCGTGTGCTTGCGTTGTAGTGCACGTTAAAGAACCCTAGGTGGCCAAAATTAATCCGGAGCCCTCCACTACGGCGTACCTCATAATCAGAACTGGTTTTGGCACATAGACAAATATCCTTAGATTTTCTAGAGGAACACAGCAAATTAACGAAGAGACTCAGGCTAGTTTGTAATTCACGAGTGTGAAATGCATAAAAGGAACAGACATGACTAAAAGAGATGTCACTTTTTGTCATGCTCCTTTTGCCACCATTTCCTGTACTTGTTTGCATAAAAGGTGAAATATCAATATAACAAAACCCGATATAACGAAACAATTTGCCGCTATTACCAACTTTGTTATATCGAAGTTTACCTGCATTAAAATGTTGATAATCTCTACCGAAGGCAAAATGACAATAATAAACTCTACCACCAGTTACATGCAATCAAACCCAGTTAAAGTATGAGGCGAAGTTAAGGAAAAGCCTTATAAGATGTGTAATTTTATTTAAGAGGGGACGTGGCAATGAAACCCTATTTCATTATTTATGAAAAAAAAAACAAGTTTGGTATACAGATGTAATTTATCATGCTGACATCATAAAATAAATCGGTTTTGAGCTATGTGTATAGTTTGAGTTACAATACTTGACGGCCTCTAATAGTCATCCCCTAATTAATAATTAGACATAAGTTCGTCAAGATTTTGATCTCTATGTTCACAGGCCCATTCTGTGCTAAAAGCTATTCGGTGATTTTTTTACTGCTCAATGAACACGAAAAAATAGTTACAATTTCCTATGAATATTGTCTTACTAATGAGTTTTGCAAAAGATGAATTGTAGAAATGCTAATGACATGGAGATAATATCGGAGAGCTTTATAGCAACATTGCAAAAATAGCTTCGAACACCTAAAACCCACCGGAGTCTTTTGCGTGAGTGAAGACATTATCTTCGCATCAGTTTTATGCACCTTGTTTCTTTTAATGTGTTCACATTCTTAGGCTACTTCACGCACTTTCTAGGGGATAACTATCTGTGAATCTATGTTGGTATCAAGGTAGCTATGTATGTTTGTATCTAACCACTTTCCTGCCAACTTGTGACACTGGGTAGTCAACGGTCGAATGGCTAGCGCATAGGGCTACTGTGCTGAGGTAACAGGGTTCGAAACCAACCATCAGACCAACTTGAGCCACTGAGTATGTGGCAATCTGTACATGTGTCGCTATTCAACGACCCTCTTTTACGCCGACATTGGTCACTGTAGATGCGAGACTGGGTAGGTACAGCTGTTCAAGGACTCTTTGACACTGACTTGGAGTACTGGGTATGTGCCAGTAGGTGTGTGCCGCTCTTCAATGAACGTCTTTGCGTAACTAACTTGGGTAACTAAGTATGTGCCACTGCAAATGTGCCACTGTACAATGACGAAAAAGATCCCTTAAATTTCTCCAATGCCAAGCACAAGAACAGCAACCCGAAGCATTATGTAGCAGGTTATGCCATGAATGCACTGGGTATATGCCGCTCTTCAATAAACCTCTCGTCAACTTGAGTCACTGAGCATGTGCCAATGAGTGTGCAGCAAACGAGTGAATAATTCTCAGCATCCGCAGGCACCGGCGCACCAAGCTTCTCGTCTTGCACGCCACACGCAGACTTTTCGGCAGTGCGACTAGATGGCGCAGTGTGTCCAGAAAGAAACGTGAGAGGGGAGTCCAGTTGCCCCATGATGCATTTCTCAATGTTTCCACAAACCGGTGTGCCATGCATATCGGAGGCCATGCACTGACTTCATGGTGGCGGCGCTAGATGGTGCCTAGGTGGCGCTGAGTGTTCTTAGGGAAGCGTGAAAGAGGAGAGTCCCACTGCAGTACATGCCTCATCCATAACTAATTTCAACAATGGCAATACATAGTGTCGCTATATTGATTCAATGCTAACGCAGGGGTGGGACTGCCCAAAGTCATTTTGGAGAAATTTTTGGAGCAAGTAAAATTGCATTTTGGAGCAGCTTGGAGCAGACAAAATTGCATTTTGGAGCAGCATGGAGCAGAGTAAATTTCATTTTGGAGCAGCTTGGAGCAGGCCAATCTGAATTTTGGTGGAATAATGGAATATGGCAGCGCACTTCGAAACCACGATGAAACAGAAAATAACCCAACACAAAGCGCATAGTAGAAGCAGCCTTTGTAGCTGCAGAGTACTAGAATATGGAAGAGTGGTTTGAGCGGCGGCACGGCGCATGTTTTCCTGTAAAGTGGAAAACATTGGTAGAACTACAATCGAACTATATTCCCGCGCTGACGCTCATGATGATAGCAGAAAATGTTCTCAAACAATCCAGTCCAATCGACGCGCTACCATAACTTCTGGGTCACGACATATCACCGCAGACCCAGAGAGCCGCAATCAACCCAGAGCTGGTATGACGTAAAACTATTCCAATCTGTCTTTATTGCGATAGCAGTTATATGGACACTCCAGGCACATTTCTGTTGTTGTCGTCGCCGTGATGTCCTGTATAGAGTCCAAGGGCGATAACATCGTCGCCACACACCCTGTGCTCTATGTGCGAGTGAAAGCATGCGAGGGTGAGCCGACGATGGCGGCTCAATCTCGCGCACGCAAGGGAGGAAGTAAGCGGGGAGGAAGTGCGCCGTTTTCGGTTGCGCTCAAGGCACCGTGTGGGGAGAAAAGGGAGGGAGGGGGGGAGAGCGGGGGGCGTTCTCCGGCTGCTGCTGCGTATGGCGCTGCGCATTCACATAATCAGTGTTCCTCTTTTTTCGTCCCCCTCTCCCCATGCTATATAATCAGCTACCTTTGACTTCAATAAACAATTGCAAGTAGCGCCTTGTCCTGTTTGTGTTCCTTCTTAGTGTGCCGTCACTGTTGGCGCTTTATCTTTTGAAAGCTGTATACTAATTTGCTATTGGAATCAATGCTTCACCTATCGAGCGAAACTGCGAATTTTTATTTTAAATCCGCCATTAGCCCTTCGTGATATGCCAAAATGGCTCGGGCCTCGCCCATATGAGTCTAAAAACAGACTGGAATACTTTTACAGAATACTGGCCCTGGGGACAGAGACGCCCACCCGCTGAACCCGCTGCAGCACGCGTCTCCCAAATATCTAGTTCACTTGCAGTGCCCTCAGCCTACTTTCCATTGTTTTCAGCCTCAGCTAGGAAACGCTGCGCCACTCGACCCACTCAAACATATTCTAGCACTCTAAATACAGCCGCCCTGGCCGTTCTGACAGCAGTGACAACAACCGGGAGTGGCCACGCGCGCCAGCCACTTGCTGGAAACGCCGAAAGGCACACTGCTATAAGTGTGAAAATCACGAGAAACTGTGAAGGAGGCGCTTTCGTGCGGTCTGCGGAATGTGAACAGGGCTGCACTCTATTTCGGAGAACGAATCCGCTCGCTGTTCGCGGCCACTGCCAGAGTACACATGCCGAAGCCGCTCTCGCGCAGCATGGCGCGCAACTTCAGTCATTTTTCTGCGTTTGGTGCACTTTGGCGCACGAACCTGCATTTGTATCAAAATAGCGCAATAGGCGCAGGAGTCCCACCACAGCTAACGCATTGCTATCAACAGCCATCGTGAGAGGGGTTCCACAGCAATCTTTTTAGTGCGTCGTGCATCCTTTTCAGCAACCTGCTGCAGAGACCATGATATTGGGCTGTATCCCAGTTGTGATGTGATTATCTGCAGTGATCTTTCAGATCTTTATATCTGCATTGAAACAGCAAAGTGCTTCCACCACAGAACTTCCAACACTCAGGAATGAGGAAAAAGGACTTCCTGACTGTAACGACTAATCATATTGTTCAGGGACTTACAACGTTTTGACTTTTGCGTTGCTGGCATCTTTCCAGGAGCTCTTTTGAAGACAGGTGCTTGCATATCGGCTGGTGTGTTGCCCGAACATGCACAGGAAACTGCTGCCTGTGCGCAGTGGCTGGTTCACCTGAGACCGTAGCAGAGTTGAACTTTCACCAAGAGTTTATTCCAAGGGCATTCCAAGGGGGCAGTGTTCATGGTGCAGCTCATCAAGTGACGATGTGACATGGTAGAATGTAGCCACGATGGCCTTTTGCATAGCAGACGTAGTGTTGGTGTTATCCTTTAGAGTTCAGCCACAATAGTGTGCGAGTTTTTTTTATTAAACCCTGCGTCAGGCATCCCTTCCCACTCATGCTATGCTCAAGATACTTGCTCTTGTTCTTTTTAACAAGATTGTGCAGTGCAGTGTCTATCCTTTTCTTGACATGGAGTCCACTTTTGTTTCTGTATGTATATAATAAATACATACATTTTATCTTCGCTGAAGGCAATGTAGGTGCAGCTACCCCCATCACAAAGGATATTTGTGAACAACGAACTAGGTGTTTTCGAAGCAAATGCTCAAACTTGGTTTTTGCTGCAGTTATTTCCATTTGGCCTGCATTTGCCTCAGTGTTTTTTGGCATTGGCGCCAATAATCTTTATACCACCTTGAGTAAGTGCTGCCTTCAGGTTTGGGGTCAAGAGCACAGCCATGACAATACATAATTAGAAAGGACACATTCTCGCCAACGAAAGCAAGTGCACAGGATGATCACTGCATGTTCAAGGCCGCCATCTTTGTGAAATACTGTACGGTGGCCCCTAGTTCCGGACGCCGTTCATAGGAGCGCGGTTTCTTTTCGTAGCTTCGAGCGACGCGTGGACGAGGACGTTGCACAACCTTGCCGTGGGCCGAGAACTTTTTACTGTCGGCACTGACAACAGCATGGAGCAGTGCCAAGTGATGTGATGTGCATTTCCCGCATATCCCGCTTTTGTCTGTCGTGCAGATTGGCCTTAATGGGAAGACGATAACCCACAGAAACCCAATGCCACAAAGACGGTAAAACCATCCTGTTCTCTGGAAGAAAACTGGAAAGCAATACTTTCTAAGCAATAGATGATTGCCATTAAGCAAAGTATGGCCCACTATCAAACTGAAAACTACGTTGGTATTTAGGACAGCTTTGCTATTTCTTCAGCTTCAGAGGGAAAAAAGTACTTAATTCTACGATAAAAAACATTTTCTGACCTTTGTATACGAACTGAGTTATCAATGTGTGCATTTGGTGTTCCCTTTAATAAGAGTAGAGCATACTATACATCTCCATTGATAGGTACCTAAGTTACTGATAGCTGCAATGATTCTTGCTAAGTATTAATGTGATTAGCCTCCTGAGCATATGCAGCATTGTTACTTGCACAAAATTTGAAGCATAAAAGTTTGTGTTAAATTTTTTGATACTCGATATTCAATTCGAAATCTACTATTCAGTAATCGCATACCCCTACTTATTACTTGTTTGAACTGAATATAGGTGTGAAAAAAATACAGGAAAGTACCGGTAAACCTCAATATATCAAAGTCAGTAAAATTGCCAAGTTACTTCGTTCTATCGAAATTTCGTATTGAAATTAAATAAGTACAGTCGCAGATCAATTTCTTGTACATGGAAGGGGCCGCAAAATTTTTGAAATTACAGTATAGACCACTTATAACGTAACCGTTTATAGTGCAGAACTGGCGACAACGCGGCCTTTTCTGACTCCCGTTTACCCTCCCATAGAACTCCATGTATACACATACCGCTTACAGTGCAGCCGCGTGAGACGAAATACCGGTTATATTGCGGCTTCCGCGGGAAAATCTCGCCGACAAGAGCGGCAGCGAGCACGCTTCTCAACAAGGTGCGTGCTCCCAGCCGACGTATGCATTATTCAATGCAATCAAACTCTCGTTAATTCGGACTTATTTGGCCGCACATCAGTTAATTCGGACTACTTTCGGAGCTCGGTGAGCGAGGAGCACCGCAAATGTACGACGCAAAAGAGCAAGAACGGCGCTAGCGTCCAACCGAAATGAAGCGGCGGAGTCCGCATCGCCAAAGCCACCAGTTGAAATCGTACGTGAATGACAGCAACGCGGAACGCTTCGAACATATTTGTGTCTTTAAACCTGTATTCTTGCATTTACCGCCGCGCATGACACTGCGTTGGCAGCGGGCTTTCGTAACTGCGTAGTCGTCATCCACGATCGCGTCAATAGCGGCCGCGGTTTTCTCCGCAGCAGTTGCGGCGAACAGTAGTTTCGTTCTTACTCGGTACGCGTGTCGGCCGCGTGCCTAAAAAACTGCATAGTCATTATCGATGATCGCATAGATAGCGACCACGGTTTGGACTGCAGGTGTTGCAGCGAATGGCAGTTAATTCGTCCAGACTCGGTGCGTGCGTTGGGCGCGTGCCTTCAGCACCACAAAGTCGCCGTTCATAATCGCGTCGATAGCGGTCACGGTTTTTTCCGTAGCGGTTGCGGCAAACAGTTGTTTCGTTTTGACTCGGTGCAAAGCTGTAGAGCTTGAAAAGCAACGGCTACATCGCGATTGTGTTTTTGCCAGCTCACTGGCGAAAACGCAATCGTGATGTGCGCATGATAGTACAAAGCGTGTCTACATGCTTGGTCTACATGTTTTGCATACGTGCAGGGCTTGAAAATCGGTGTTTCGGTTATAGTGCGGTACCGCTTATAGTGCAGATATTTGAAACTCCGGTGACTTACGTTATAATAAGCGGTCTACACTGTATTAGGCAATCGAAAAAACCTAATTTGAATGAGAAACAAATATATTTTGTTGAATTTGAGAGGCGGCGACGAAAGATACTGTTTTATGCCATGTCGACAATATCTTCAAATCAGCAGTATGAATTAAGCGAAATTGCAGTGGCGTAAATCGGTACTTAGAACTTGATTTCGTTCGCGAAAACCTCATTCGAGCAGACATACGATCATCACAGCTTTGGAAGGGCCTTCTAATTTGACTACTCGGCAGTTACAATTTCAATTCAGTCCCAGTTTCGATCTCGAAAAGTTTGTTGAAGCGGAAATACCGAATAAAACACCTTCGTTATGGAGAGACTTTTTTTTGTATTACTTTCTATGGGCAGCTGACGGGGAATCGGAAAATCTTCGTTGTGGCGCAAATTTCGTTGTAGCGGCATTCGTTGTCGGGGAATTCGACTGTATTTTTTTCAAACACACAGGAATGTAATTTTTGCTGAAAAATGTTTTCTAATGAATTCCAAATCTAGTTAAAACAAAAAATCTAGTTTACTTGGCTTCATACTTCAACTCAAGTTATTCCTTATATAGAACAATTCGATCAAATAAGATTGCCTTGTACAACAAATCACTTGTAGCTTTGTAATGTAATCTACAATAAGTCGCATTTGTCAATTGACTGCCTTTTCACACATACATTAAATTGTACCAATATGGTCAAATAATACTGTTGCATGAATGGGCTTTGTAGCCGCTATGGCTGTTACTAGAAAACGTTTGTAAGCTTGAATTAGCAGCCTGCATCTAGTACACGCAGTCATTACTAAGAAAGCAGCTGCCATGCCATAGTAGACAACGCTCAACTTCATGACAGTCGTTAGCCGACACAAGGTCTACGTGCTGCATGCAGCATATGAAGAAGGGCTCTGCAAGTATTGTATGAGCTAAGCTTCGTAAAATATAAATCTTGCAGAAAGAGAGGTAGAGAGTGGAAGGGAAGGAGGCAGAGTGGTAGGATTTGTCATTCTCAGCATGTGCAAGCATGCCAACAGTGCTAAAGCAAGAGTAATAAAGCCAAAAACAGATGTGCCCAAAAGAAACTGCACCAGCCACCAAAAACAGCAGTACAGAGGTGACAAAAGAGCGCCCACCAGCAGTGGTAGCGCTGGCGAAAGGCCCTTTTCAAGGCGCATCTCCCGAAGGGGGTGGACCGCACATGTCGGCTGACACGCGGCAAAAGCCATCCGCACCTCGACCGTTGGGGTCAGCTGCTTGTATCAGGTCCCATGGAGGCTGGAACAGCCCTGACGGCAATGGTGTGCAGTGGGTAGAGTTGAAGTCCACCATGTGCTTGCGAGCCTGCGGGTGTGTCAAGGGACAAGTTGACATAACCAAATTTCACAAAACTTGGCAATAATAGTTATACTATACACTAAGTCCCGCAAGTAGAATCTGGGGAGCATGAGCATGCCAAAATAAAGGTTGAGTTAAGCATACAGTAATAGGTACTACATACTCGGAGCCAGAATGCAAAGACTGAATCAATTGTAGTTCAATTTCGGAACTGAACTAGTCATTTAAGGTGAAAAAAGAATGTTTCAGCAATTGTTCACTGTAGGCGTAGCATGTGCAGCACTTTATCATTGCTACCAGAATCATGGAACGTCAGTATACATGTGCAAAGAAATGGGTGCGCTGTTTCTTGTTCAATAATGTTGAACAGAACAATTTAGGAGAACAACAATTTAAGGACAGTTAAAAATTTTTTTCATCATTTGTTCACCGTACTTAACAGTATTCACTGCAGACTGGCCAGACTGACTATTATTGTAAGAAATGAACTCTCTCTTTTTGGTGCGCTTTTGACTTTGTGTCAATCATAAAACATAACGGGGCACATGGCGATGGGAGAAGGCTAAGCAGACTATGGGCAGTGCAGTCCATACCGTCAAGCATGCACGTGGCAAATTCCAAGCTTTCAACATTAAGAATGTCTATCCCATAGGTTTCACACGGCAGCATATAATCACATTAAATGGTAACTAACTTTACATAAGCACTTACCAACATAGCAAGTCCGAAAGGTAAGGGGGGGGTCCCAAAGCGCATATCTAAGCCATTTCATGCCAAGTGTCCCAGGCTTGACCATCTCAAATTTTCTTCTAAAAATCGTGGCTATTTATGGTCTTGTGAGGTCTTTTAATAAAATATTGTGCTGAAACTTTTTGCAACATGATGCACCGTTAAAATTTGGTTACGTACGTGAAACACTGTGTGCAAGAAGGTTATTTTGATATGTAGCGCTGCACAACCTTTCCTGTAGAACTTGTATGGTTGATCTACAATATGTAGCGGTATTGATGGGTAATTTCCATAGGGAACAGCTTTTAGGAGCCCCAATTTAAGAAAAGTTGTTGAATTGCCAGTTTTGCGCAAGGCATCCTGCGGACTGTTTCACAGACACTATGTCACTGCTTGACATGATTCAACACAGGACAGCACACGTACTATACTGTTATACCGTCTCTGTGTACACTCATAGCCATCTGTACTACGCCTGCAGATGTGTTGGTTGCCGGCTTTGTTCTCTACAGTAAGGGTTCTTAAACTTTCTAGCCATGGCGAACCCACGAGTGTGTCGAACATATGGTTACTGCTTGAAGCACCACGTGCCATAAACGACGTCTTCATGCAAACAAAGTCTTGGACGCACAAAAGTTATTTTTTTTTTAAACAAATGTGACAAATCACTCGTGCTGTGGAGTGGTCCTCGATATACCAATAGCAAAGCTAAGCTTAAATACACATAAACAGTAGTAACCCCGCGTGCATCGAACGCTTGTCCGGTGTTTTAAAGTAAAAACAGTGCAGTGTGGTAGCAAACCTGCCTGTATTGAAACTGCAACGCGCCAACACCGATGCACCTGAAACACCACACTACATTCTGGCATTTTATGAGCCAAAACCACTATATGATTATGAGGCACACAGTAATGGGGGACTCCGGATTATTTTGACAACCTGGAGTTATTTAACGTGCACCCAGTGCATGGTACACGGCCATTTTTGCATTTCGCCCCCATCAGAAATGATGCGACTATAGCCGAGATTTGATCCTGCGCCTTCGGGCTTAGCAGCGCAACGCCAAAGCCACTACGCCACCACAGCGAATGCCTGAACTACAAATGATGCCTGAACGCACCCCACATGTCCATTATATCCGGCGTTTATATGGCCAATATTGTCTTCTGTCATCAGAAAGAGTCAACCAGGCAGACGCCACTAAATTCAGCAGTGGCTCTCAGTTTGCAAAAATTCTGAGCCGATTCCTGCTCCCATGTTACAAAACTGTCCTTACAAGCACTCAGTGCGGCCACCGTGGGCCCGCAATTGCGCAGTGGCAATACTTGCACGCTGCTGCCACGTGGGTCCCGCGCTGACTATCGTAGTGCGGATGTGGCGCGCGATAGCTTCATTAAGGGGAGATGTGGGTTTTAGAAACAAAATTTAATTATTCAACATATGGTGCTGAAAACTTGCACATAAATGTAATGTTATGTGCTTATTTTGAATATGCAGTCTATTTTTGTTTATCTCGTCTGGTTTAAATTTTATGCTAGCTTCCTTTATATTATATTTGCCAAGATTTTCAAAATATCAGTTCCTGCAATTTCGCTAAATAAGGTAGCAATGAGTTCTGTATAATTCAAGGGATACCCTAAGACCATGGTGTAAGAAATATACTTCAGGTGTTGACACTCGCTGCCCGCCGCGGCGGAGCGCGCGCACAGATCGTGTTCACTGTAGCCACGCCGCATCGGCCCGAGCCGCAGCACCCCCCAAGCAGCTGCGGCTGGCGCATGTGCTACAGCCACGGTGTAGCTAAGGCACAAACGGCCGCAGCTGCGTGGGAACACTGCGGCTCAGGGGCCGAGCCATAACCTAGGCAACCTAGGCCATTGCATGCTGGCGTTTAAACGAAAGCTCGTCCTACCGGCGTGCCCGCTGGTTTTGCGCCGAACAAGTTCTGGTCACGCCGTTGGGCAGAGTGTCAACACCTGAAGTATATCTCTTACACCGTGCCTAAGACCAACCTTATTGCTCTGCCTTACCTAGAACAAGGATTGTGGGACTTCAAGGTTAAGCACCAGAAAAACACTCTTTCGAGTTCCAACTTCAACCTTGCAAGCACATAACATTACATATAAGTACAAGTTTTCAGCACCATACCTCGAGAATAAATATTTAAAAAATTTTTGGTCTACGACCCACCATCTCTCTTTAAACCTTTCGTTTCTGCTAAAAATGTACTCATTTTCTGTACTTTTATGTTTTACCATTTTATGTCAAGACACAGTGCTTGCAACATATACTGCGATACAAAAAAATATAGCCCAATCACTGGTGCTTTCAATGGATGTATAGCAGTAAGTTTCAAAAACAGCACGGCCGCCGATATGATGGAACTGCAGATAAAACCAGTAAAATTCGTTATTGATTTGATCGGGCATTGCTTAACGCATATAATTAACAATTGTCTTTCATATGCAGTCTTTCCTCGTTAAATGCAATGTGCAAAAATTACAGCAATTTACAAAAAAGGTGATACGAACGACCTTATGAACTATCATCCAATCTCAATTCTGCCAGTCTCTTCAAAAGGTCTTGAAAAAATAATTTTAACGCATTTAATTTCATTTACTGATCGCTACATGTTAACTGACTCGCAGTAGGGCTTCAGAAAAGATAAATCTACCAAGCTGGCATTGCTCACGCAAAAAGAACTAATATTTGAAATGTTTGAAAGTCAGAGCTTGGTCCTTGGCGTCTTTATAGATTTCACAAAAGCCATTCGATCATATTAATCACAATATACTTATTCAAAAATTGGAGCACAGCTTTCCCATGCATTCGAGGGAAAGCTCTGTCACTTATTTCTTCGTACCTACAGCATCGGTTGCAGTTTGTCATGATTAATGGTCACTCTTGTTCAATAAAGCCAGTTAATTTAGGTGTTCCACAGGGAAGTATTTTGGGTCCTTTTCTCATCGTTCTTTACATTAACAATATTGTTAACACTGATCCTACGGCCAAGCATATATTATACGCTGACGATACTAGCCTATTTTTTGCCGGCTCGGATGTCGCGTGCCTGTCTTTTCGCGCAAACGAAACACTTCATTGCATTCACTTGTGGGCTACAAATAATGAATTAAAGCTAAACATTAGTAAAACTAAGGCCGTTTTGTTTCAGCCACGAAACAAGTTCTGCGAACTCCCCCGACTATTGCTAAACGATTTCAAAATAGAAGTTGTGGGAAGTTTTAAAACGCTTGCTGTAATTTTCTCAAATAATTTGTCCTGGGATGCTCACATTAATTACCTGTCGAAAAAGCTGTCCAAAGTAATTGGTCTCATGCGTCGACATTGCTCTGCGTTCCCTTTTTCGGTTAATAATATTCTGTACAATGCTATATTTTCTTCCACGCTAAACTACGGTGCACTAGTTTGGGTAACAACAAAAGAAAATATAAAGAAACTTCTTTCACTTCAGAAGCGTGCAATACGCCTAGTTTTTAAAGCTCCTTACTTAACCTTTTAAGCGCCGCACCATTAAGTAGTAGTCAAAAAACTGAAATAAATGTTGATAATTTGCATTGGTCTTCTAAATTAACTATGATAAAAAATACAGCTGCATTCACAAAGTCTTAGTAGTTTTTTTCGGATGTTCCATTTTTGGAACATTGGCGTTTCCTATATGAAAAACACAAATTTTGTCTGGAACAACTTTTATTGACTGTTAAAAGAGGATTGCTTACTCATGTTAACAGAAGAATAACTATTTGCGTCGTACAAGGCCTTTCAAAAGTATAAATGTATATAAGAATGCTTGCAAAAATTTCTTTTTTCATCTTACTTGCTGTAGGTAAGTGAACACTTCACAAGCCATGGTATGCTGCAAAGAATTTCATGTGCAGACGCTTTTTGCACTGCTGACACTGGTTCGGCATATTTTTCTTGCACTCTGCCCACTTCCCCCGAGTCGCTGAGATGATGTAGGTGCCATCAGTTTTCCTATCCTTCCGGATCGGATGAACCCGAGGTCCAGGCCGCACACTGATTCTCTGCTTGAGGTGCAGCAAGGACATGACGACGTCCTGCCGAAATGCTATGTGCGTCATGGCGGCATCAGCTCCTTTGTGAAGCTCACAGTGAAGAAGCCATCCTGCGACGACACCCGTGTTCAGACCATTGCTGAAAAGGTTCCACCACCATTTTTTGCTTCGAAGTCTTCGGTGATAACTTCTGAGGAGGCGGTCACGAACATTACACCCCCATGCCCTCATTGTATTTTTTTCGTCAAATATGGTTGAGGAATGTCTACCCTTTTGTTTGCGCATCTTGAGAAGCGTTTTGCAGTTCCAAGAGGCTCATGGCGGAGGTTGTTTGAAGAAACTGTGACTGCATTGTCGTTCCACCTGCATGTGTAGACCACCCCGTCACACTTGTAGTGGAAAGTGCCTCTTTCCTCTCTTCCGACGTCATTCAAGCTCTTCAGTGGACAACCACCGGTTATTGTATCTCGTACAGTCCCCGTCACTCGAATCCCCTGGTCAGCCTGTTTCGTCAGGAGACTGTGTGAAGTGAAAAAGTTAGACTTCGTGCTGTTCAGGGGCGGGCAGGACAGATGCCATATTGCTAACAACTCTCAGCCCGAGAGGCGCCTTCTCGTTTTTCTCGTTTCTCCCGCAATATATTTCCATTGCCTAGGGGTACCCATTCGAATAGCCCATCTTCCATATCTTATACCGAAATCGAATAGCTTTACCGCGAATGAACATTATTCACGAGTGGTGGCCATAATAGGGTACCATTGACTTGTCGATGCAGAGGCTTTCGTGAAACACTTCAAACTGGCGGAAATATTCGGAGATTTCGTCGTAAAACGGCTGCACCTTACCCATCTTCTCGCCTGCTCTGAAATGAGTGTTGCCCACTACATGAAAAAGCCTTTTCAGCTGCTGGAACCTATTGCGGGCCATCACTGTCGCAACTAAAGGCACACAAAGGTCTTCTGCGGTGCTCCAATACGAGTCCTGAGATCACTCAGATGGAACTGAGTGATATCCGCTCAAAAGCAAGAGAACGAAAAAGAAGAAAAACAAGGTGAAATGCACGTGCGAATCTACGCTGCTTTTGACACCGTAAAACGCCAATGTTCCAAAAATGGAACATTCGCACAAAACTCTAAAAATTGAAAACTACAGTGTCTTTAATCTTTTTTATTTTTTTGCCCCAGTAATACCTAACCATATGCCGATACTTTAGTTCTGCTTTGCTCATTGAACATTACTTTTTTCCTGCGAAATAATTCCACAAACGTATGGCGCTGAAGAAACGCAAAATATGCCTATTTGTGAGCATTTATCCAAATACTTCTAAATAGGTTGATAATAAAAATTTTAATTGCTAAGTTTTTTACATGTATCAGTAAGTATGCGAAAACAAAAAGAAAGAACTGCGATAGATGTGGAAGAAAATAAAAAAAGTCACACAGAGGGCATGCTCAAAAAGTTTAAGATTGTTAATGTACAATGTATGAACAATTTCAGACTACTTCGACAACATAAGCTGGAAATAAATAAGAAAAATTACCTTCTGTAATCACTGGCGAGGTTTAAAAGAAATTCCCCTACATACCACACACGCTATCCCAAAACATGGAAAGTTGACAAATGCCGCACGACCTATGGTAAGCAAATGCTAATTACACATTACCTAACTTATTAAATGAGTTGGCCAAAAATGGCACAGATGTAGAAATGATTTCTTTTAATGAGCTTCGAAGCTAATATGTATAACTCTTCAGCGTTTTACCTTTTGTTGAAACATTAATTGTGTTTTCTTCCATTTCTGATTCAGTGAATTTTCACAATACTTTTTGTATATTTTATGGAATTTCTGTATGCACATATTTGCCCACTGTCTGCATTTTCGTATAGTTTTCTGAAGTTTTTTGCGTTTCCTGCATATTGATTTTCTTCTGTACATGTATGGGACTGATACCACTGTATGCCATACCCAGTCAAGCCTTCTTAGGCTTTTTGTCCGTGTTCCAAACATCTGAGAGATGTTGAATAAAGCTGAATTGAATTGAATAACTGCTCAGACAGTTTTCGAGAATTCGTATGAGAAACTTCAAAGAAGCACCTCAAGGAACACGAAGTAATAATGTGCTATTTTTAGTATAAATACTGAGTCTAAGTACTTATATATAAGTAGCACAAGTAAAAAAAATGAAATATAGAAAATATGCACCTGGTTCCTAGTTCCCAACTTTGTATGTTAAATCAGGCAAAAAAATTATTCTGCAGATTTCGTGGTGTCAATACTAGCCATAGTGATGCCCATGCCATGCGAGAACACAGCAGCTTTGCAAATGTGAAAATAGGCAAGTTCCTATAGTATAGGGAGCAGCTGTTTTTACTCATAGCAGCAGGTACCCGATTTGTTTTTACTGCATTTTTTTAGGTTAATGAAGCAATGTTTGTCAGTTGAGGGAGCATGCAAAAGTTTTCTCATACTTGATTACTGCGTTCGATCAGCTATTCTCTGCAAGCAAGGTGGTCTAGTGTGCATTGAACTGGCGCTGGAGCCTCCACTTCCTTAGTTCGTTCCTGTACAGTTGCTTTACAGTCATGTGGAGTGTTGCACAATATGAATAAGAGCACTTGCACAGGTGGTGTTCAAAATGTAAGAGATTAACAGCTACTCAAGCTTCAGTCGAAGGTTAGTCTGAAATGAACTGTGTGCTCTTGTACGAGTGAAAACCCCACATGACAGGAAGGATTGCTCATAATAATTTGTCATACGCTGCCAAAACGCTGATGGATAAAAGCAACCCACAGTGGGGAAAGTTGCACTTGATATTAGTCGAACACAATTATCAAAACAACACGCACTCATAAGCATCTACTGTTGTTTAAGACAACATCGTTAAAACAGCCTATATATTGCATCAGAAAATTGACAAGCTGAGAGAAGCGCCTGTCTTCACTACTGCCGTCATTTAAAAATTATGTTGCCGGGTGGAGCAAAGCACAAATTTTGAGTCTTTTTATAGAAGTGCTAGGAACACTGAAGGCTAGTTTTGACGATATCTCCTGTGGAAGTTATTTTTCTGGACTCCCCAATTTGCCAAAAATAGTCAAATCCGACAAATATTTAAAGTTCAGTCGTCATTTCAGATGGTGCATGTTGCTAGCAGACGAATTCTGACAGAAATGTTTAACAATGCATAGAAAAACTTTACATCAAATTGATCGATTTCTTTAGGCGCAGTAATGAAAGGGTTAAATCCAAGATGCAATGCAAAATTTCATCTCTACATTAGCAAATTCTGGAAGAGGATGGAAGGAAAACGGGATGGGGGAGGATTCGTTCTGACTGCCCACAGAACACTAAATTCTGGTCGCGGTTCTAAAGCTGGTTTCAGGAAACCCAGTTTTAGAATCACTGCTCTAGGGAAATACACAACTAAAGAACAAACACCACATAAATAACCTCCCTCCAACAAATAAATACCTTCAAGCGCCATCATTCCTTTAATAAACCAAATTCATTTCTTTGGTACTTTCTGCCATTTTAAAGTGTATAGTCTTCTTTGGTTCTTTCGCCTGTTTTAGTACTCAAAAGGGCACAGTTTCTAGCCAAGCGATCTTTTTGGGGTGCATGAGCTGTCACGCAAAGCTATGTGGCATCTGAAGGTTTAGATGCTGGGTCACAGTGATGGTGGCACCGTGTCACATTTTTTCGCTGATAAATATTTTTTTTTTTGCCTTATGGTCCATGCTCTCGAAATTTAGTCTGCTTCCCTTGGTAATACACATTTCAAAGCCATATATTTGCAAACGTATTTGTGACTATTTTCACTGTTCCTATGGCACTCAGTGGTTACAACTTCTACAATAACCTATTTTGGTTCATACAGCAAATAGTCTTAAATTATTTTACTATGAGGTGTAGTGAAGGACTCTGGATTAATTTTGACCACCTGAGGTGCTTGACCCTGCATGGCCGTTTTTGCATTTCACCCTCATCGAAGTGGCCGCAGCGGCCATATTTTTTCAATGTTAAGTTGGGAGGAAAGTAACATAAAAGTAATCAATTACTCTTTAGTTATTCCTGAATTACTTTAGTGCAGCAGTAATTGTTCACTGTAATTGATTACATTGGTGAATGAAGTACTTGTAATTGGCCACTTCTGTAATGTGTACAAGTCTGACCCAAAGCAAAGTACACAAGCGTTACAGCGTTCCACCCTTATCAGAATGTGGCTTCCACTCTAGCAAAGATGATCACACCTCAGTGGACTCAATGAGCACAAATGAAAAATGTTTGTGCAAGTACCATTATGAAGTAATGACGTGCATTGTTACCACTAAACGTGCATCGTTATCCACTAAAGTGACAGGTGCCACGCTCTCATGAAAAAGGCAGATTGCATGCCGTATGCATAGCACAGAACAATACAACTTGGCTGAGATGTTCACTAATCCACACTCAATTCGGGTCCATGTGTTCACTTGACAAGCTCAAGAGGTGGTTTAGGGCTCCTTTAAGATCACAGACCAATTTTGACCTTCTAAATAACTAAAGCAACTTCATTAAGGCTGCTTTCATGCTAACAAAGTTTACATTACTGCCGTAACTCCATAATTTTAAAATACCAAAGCAACTTCATCGGGGCTGCCTTATGCTAAAGCAGCTACTTAAAGGGCGAGGCGGATCAAAAAACAGCAATTTTCATTAAAGAAATAGGTTTTGTGTTTTTAGTTGTTTCAGCAACATTGATCTCTCCTATTTCACATATGAAGAAATCAGAGCCAGAAATGACCGGGAAAAGTATAATAAACTCGTTTAAAGCACTCGAGGTGGCAAGAAAAGGCACAGATATGACATTTTCAAGCGCGCGATGCGTCAAACTGCGGTGTCGCACGCCATTAGGCTCGTGCAAGGTGGTAGGCCTAAGCTTTTTCTCTCCAAGTTTAGCTTTGCCACATCACAATCTCCCTGGGAAGTAATAATAATAATTAACAGAAGTAAACAACTTTTATAACTTTTAATCGCATTTTTCTCAACTTCATATTTTGGGCAAAACAAGGCATTTGTGCACAAAATTTTATGTACTTATTGTGGTCCAATCAAGACCACATTTGATGGGCGTAATTTTTAGGATATGTAGAATGCACTTATCTATGATTTCATGCAATCATTTTATTTTTTTAAGGATGAAAATTTTTAATGTACTCGGACACCAGCCACCGAATATGAAGCACCAGATACGAAATTCTCTTAAAATGTTGCCTGTAAAGGGAATCACATTATCTTGCTTATTAACACTCAGTGGAGTGTTAGGGATAAGAAAAATAATTTTGCACTACTCTATCATGCTAACTGCTAAGTCCAGCAGCTGCACAAACATGCACTGCTTCTCACTTATGCATGGCACTTAGGACATGAAAGCATCGAGATATCCTAAAACTTAATGTAGATTTTGAATGAAGAGATCAAGCTCTATAAGTGGTAGAATTTCCATTCACCCAGCATCATTATTTAAAAAGAAATGTTTCTGAGGAGCATCTCCCCTTAACAGGTAAAGATACAAAATTAGAGAACGGTGGAGTGACATGGTAATTCGAACGCAATGTTTCAATGATTCCCTTTCAGTGCACCATCAAAGCTCCAAAAGCTTTCTCTTCACTCACGCAATAATATTGTGGTGCTTAGAGATGTACTGATTTGGCTTGGGGTCAGCAGTGCTTGGACCTTAAACAGTGCAATTGCTTGAATTTAAGCACTCCCATCCCTCTTTTTACTCAAAGGGGTCTAGAAAAAAAAAAACGGTAACAGAAACAACACACAAGCAAATTTAGGCACATTGTATCTACAGGACACCGGAGTAAATGTTGAAGCAAAGTCTAAGTTATGCATTCCAAATTGCTTTGATTGGCCTAGGGACCATTTGATGTGAGATATTTGCTCCCCTCTCTTTATTCCCTTGCGCCTTCCATCTGTGCAGATTAGCCAATCAGAATTACCACTGGTTGACTT
The DNA here is from genome assembly GCF_013339745.2 of Dermacentor silvarum. Lineage (NCBI taxonomy): Eukaryota > Metazoa > Arthropoda > Arachnida > Ixodida > Ixodidae > Dermacentor > Dermacentor silvarum. The sequence goes on along the minus strand of NC_051154.1, from coordinate 198,544,237 downwards.
CCCTGCTTTTCAATACATCCCATCTCTCCCTCTTGTTATTGGATACCAATATGAGAGGAACTGGAGCAGTGAAATGAAGGACTTCATGTTGAGGGTCAGTGCAAGTGACTTTGCAGTGTACATCCTGGCCATTATAGGAAATCAACCCAAACAAAAGCACAGATGTTAAATCATTCACATAGTAGAAAAATGACACATGCAGCAAGAGTGTCAGTACTAATCAAAACCTACCTATTTCCAACTTGCTTAGGTCAATAACAAGACAATCTTTTATTTATCTATATTTATTTTTATGTATGCCACTAAACCAGGCAATTCCATATAGTGGAAACAGACTTGCAATAACTTGCCTGTGACAGGTAGTGCATATCTCTCACATCGAATGGATTACTTGGGTGGACCTTACTGGCTCGATAAATTGCAGTGTAACCCTAGCTCATTAAGACAGCTTTGCTAATTACTTTCTTAATTATTAACTTTAAGGCCATATCCCATATGTGGACTGATTCCGAAAAGTAATGAACAGTAATCCATTTAGCAAATATCCTGTGCTTACTTAGCACCAGTTCTGAGAGCTACGTCTTCTAATTCCGTTCTTCTTCTTTCTGGGGTTTTACGTGCCAAAACCAGTTCTGATTATGAGGCACACTGTAGTGGAGGGCTCCGGATTAATTTTGACCGCCTGGGGTTCTTTAACGTGCACTACAACGCAAGCAGACGGGCGTTTTTGCATTCCGCCTCCATCGAAATGCGGCCCCGCCACGGCCGGGATTAGATCCCGTGATTAGCAGCGCAACGCCTTAGCTGACTGATCCACCGCGGCGGGTCTTCTACTTCTGTTACAAAATACAGTGATGTTCAATTTAATGCTAATCAATACTGGAAAAATGCTGTGCTTATAAAAGTTAGCTAGAATATCAATGCATATCACCACAGATTTTGAGGCTGTATTTCTCTGAGATGGTAGGCCCACTAAAAAAGATTTTTTGTTTTTACAGAAGTTAGGGTTGAAATAATTTTTTTTTTTCAGAATAAGCATGTCTTATTTAACTTAATCAACTATTTAAACTGCAGAAAATGGTTCATTTTATTTTTTGGCAGGCAATTTTTGTCATAAAATGTGGTAAAAGTGCTAGTCGCGCCAGCAGTGATAAGTAACTAATGAATTGCTCAATTGAGTAAAGCTCTGGTGTTGATGCAGCTAAGTGTGGGACCTATGCAGTGAACTAGGATATATGCAATGTGATAAATATTAGGAAAGTAATGTTCAAAAAACTAAGCAAAGTGAAAAAAACTGCAAATTTGGACCAAAATTTATTTGCAAAATGCGCTGTAAATACAAAACTATTGCTTCAATTATGTTTGTTCTAGTTCATTGCACACATCTCTGTATGAGGAATGAGTGTGCAAAATTTTATATCAAAATATTCATTCAACAAAAAGTTATCAAGGTTTGCATATTAAGAGGTGGAGCAAAATCTTGTTTTGAGAAAAACGTAAAAAAAAAGAAAGAAAGAAAAAAATCTCACAAGCAACACAGAGGCCTACAATGCACCAGCTTCATAGCTAGAGCCCCCATGAGAGACAAGGAGTCTCCATTTGTTCGTGTGGCTGCTCGGCAACAACATAAAATGAAAAAGGTATTTTGAATAATATTTATATAAAAGAAATAGTCCATGATTTTCGGTTTCACATTACGAGGGTATGGGTTAGAAAACTCACTGTAACTCCCAAACTAATGGTGATAGGAAGATACTTTCTTTTACATGATGCTGAATGTTTGGGCCTACATAAAATGTAAAAAACAAAAAAATCCAGAAAATTGACTTTTGAAGGTGGCCTACCACTTTAGGCTAGTGCTGAGCAAACAATTTCTGCTAAATAAGTACTTCATTACTGCTTGGGTTCAATTCTGCAACTGCTAAGTGTGCCCTAAAAAGAATTTGAAGTTAATTAGTAAAAGCTTGCAAATTAGCTAACATAACCCTGTGATTTATTGTGTAAGCAACGTCTGTCTCCAAGTAATCCAGCTGCTTTATTAAATCTGTTTCCACTAAAACAAAAAATTGCCTTGTACTATAATAACAAAGCACACAGATGGAGCGCCACGTGCAACAGTCCAACGGAACAGTTTTATAGCAGAAACACTGAACATACTACACTAATCATAAATTAGTGGCAACTAATACTATCACAAGGCTGGTTTAGCAATGAAAGAATGCAAGGCATAAATGACATTACCAGGAAGAGTATCAGCTGTATCTTGACATCAACATTCAGGCCATCTCCTGAAAATAAGTAAATATTGAGAAAAGGTAAATTTTAATAGAAATGACATAATAGAAGAAGTACAGAATGCATGTGGTGAAGCAACAAAAGGCAAGGTCTGCACAGACATACTCAAATCAGCTGCTCATCACTATGCAAATTTGAACTAATTAATTTTCAGCATGCTTTTGAGTAAAAATTTTAAGTTTGAACACATTAACAGAGTAGAAGGATCAAATAAAATGCCTTTGTTTGACAGAAATAGCTACCATACGAATGTCCAAGCTGCACTCGCAGTGTTGGCATGCTATCCCAGAAACCCTTTACAAGTTGTGGTTCGCACTGCAGTGGTGTTTAGGTACATTCCACTATGCGCCTTACTGCCTTCACAACTCATTGGGTGATCTCGTTGTACAAATGACCGAAGAATGCTATGCTACTGCAATGCTCTTGTTGCAAGAAGACAGGGGCAGTATTCTTGAGCGATCACTTTCCAAGATTTCACATTACTCAGCACTGGACACGTCCACCTATACGGCCAACAGCCTTTCTGGCACTGCATACTTCGATGCGTCGAGTGCCGAGTTGTGCAAAAGTGAAATTATCTCCAACAGCAATCGCCCGAGAATACCACTCCAGGATGCCTGCGCAGCAGACAAACACCATCTGAAAACTGAGGGGTGTAAAAAGCTGCTTATCATGCTGAAAAGAGCCTTAACACCCACCCAGCCTTAACATGCCTCCCAGCCTTAACCCACCCAGCCTTAACATGCCTTATCATGCCTTAACACCCACCCAGCCTTTAAAAAAAAAAATGCTGCTGCATGAGTGACAAAGGCTGCAGTTTTACACATAATTGCAGACACCTAAACATACAAGTGTGTGCATGTGCGTGCATACATGAATGCACTCACCAGCTGTTTAAATCATTACTGTTTCCAATTATCGAAAATTCCGGACAAGATCACTTTTTCTGGCCGAGATTCATAGCAGTGGTGAGCATCAGAACATATGTGACAATTATGTTATTACTTAGCTTAAGCTAATTACTGTTTATTTACCATTAGGGGGCATGTTGTAAATACAGAACTGCAGTCAGCCAGCAGGCAAAGCATACTAATTCCCTAGGGCCTAGAAATCCTGTGTGTAGCGTCTGTTCCCAAAGTATGTGCTGAAATACATTGGCACTGCAGTAACATGCTTCCACACTGCAGAAAGATATGAACTGAAGTAGCAATGCATTTTGCTGCACATTCTGAGTCAGAATTTCTCTGCACTGGTTCTGCACAGAGGATTTTTCACTCATGGATGCATGCTTTGCTGAGTGGCTGATTTATATTTGTAATTATCACGCAAATTCTGCTGTCTGCCACTCCTATGATGGCCAGCAAAAACTAGCACAAACTATCATTAGTATGTCTTTACTACCCTGTTTATAATAGGAGACAGTCGTCATTAAAACACCCTATATGTAAAACACCAGGGTAAACACACAAGTCACAGAATAATGTACTAGAAGCTATTAAGCTCAGATGCGCACAATGCAACCCATCCAAGTGTGAGCTAGGAAGATGTCGAGAAAATAAATTAGCAATAAAGTTTCAGTCTGAGAAGGGGAATCCTTTCACATAGTGCCTAGGATATCTTCAAACCCCAATACTGGTCTTCATATTTTCAACAAGTGTACATGTATTGAGTGATAACTAAATTCAATTCAACAGCAACATATGCCCTTAAGTTAAAAAATTTTGCAAAGATGCTAGACTCTTTTACAGTTGAAACTTGTTATAATAAAGTTGCATCTAGGACAAAAACACCTCCATTATAAGCTGGAATTTGTTACATGCATATATTTATTACACGCCAACATCAGTCATAAACATATTGAATTTGCTTTGTTACATCCAATAATTTGTTATATTCTTGTTCATTATGTCGAGGCTTGATTGCATTCTCCAACATTCTGAACTGCAACATATGCCATTAAGTGAACAACTTTGAGTAGATGTTGGGGTCTCATATTCCCCAACATTCCGTCTTCCCCACAAGACAATTGTGCAATGGTGGGAACCATAATCATAGTTAACGCAACTACAAAGTGATGATGCTAATGCTCTACTACCAGGGCCACATGATGAAATTAACAAGAGTGCAAGGAGCAACTCGCTGACTTGAGGATGTTGGCCCACATGGAACTACAGTCGAACCCACTTATAACAATATTAAAGTGCCTAAAAAATCCCATCGTTATAACAGATAATTAACCTTTTTCCAATTCAACTATGCACATGCGCGTGCCCTCGCTCCCAGCTGCAGCCATGCTGTGCTACCATTACCCCAGGGCAAGTGTGCAAAGCAAGTGCGTGGTGATCCCTTGCATGATCTGCGGCAATTTTATGAGCTTGAGGGACTGAACAATAATTATGCACGTGTTCTGGGCAATAATATCGGTTAAGGAAACACTTCAGCAACTCATTTCATGGGAAAGACAGCAAGCAGCTCTGTCAAAGAAAACAATTCTGTAAACTAGCGCTCGAGCGATAGGCTTAGCGTTTTCAACGAGTCTCATGCCAGACACTTGCTGGGTTGTCGAGTGCACAAACCCGGCGTGGGATGTTGCACATGCTGTACTGGTGTGGCACACACAGTCAAGTTAAAAAAAATACGTTATCAGTGAACCATCACTCAATTCTTGCTGAGTGAGACGAGCCTGCAGTCTGCTAACAGCACGACATTAGCGCTGTAAACATTAGAGTCGCAATTGCCACCCTACGACTGATTCAACAGTTTCGGCGCTGTTTTAATCTACTGGTATGTATATGCAAGGTTTTTGCCATTGGCTGACGAAAGCGTTACCACATGCATTGCAGAAATAGCTGTATGGTTGGCTGGGGCCAAACAAAAAGAGGAATGTCGGCACAAAGTCCATTGGAACAAATCACACAAGACCAAAGCGACACACTTGTGGTGTCGCATTATACAGAACTCCGAGTTATTTTTTCTTCCAGGCAAATAAAGCTTTACACACCTGACATAACGTGTTGCGCCTACTCCCCTTCTGCACCCACGTACCATGCCATATGCTACATCTCAAGAGAAAAACAAAATTTGCCCTGTAGTGCACTCGCAGTACGCGAGCAGAACTTTTGAAGGTTATTTGTCCAGCATGATGAGCTTCTTGTAGTGCCCGCTTTTCAATGAAATCAAGCCCATGTATGCGCATGGTAACAGCGTCATTCGCGCCAAGACTCGAAACAACACGAGAGTTTATCCAAGAAACAATTCCTGTCCCAATGCATTTGACAGTCGCACAACTTCACTAGTTGGATCAAAGTACTGGCCAAGCTGTTCAAGAAGAAATGCTGGCACATCTATAAAATCTTGGTTCCATGACGTCGTATCTGGCATGTTGCCTTTGCGTTGTGGAGATGTATTTGCATGAGGCTCACCCTACAAGCGACAGTCAGAAAAGGACATGACACTCCTGCACTCCACAACGCACAAAGGTGCTACGGCAGGTTTCATTGACTCTCCGACACGTCACAGAGAAGGCTTCTCAATCAGAATGTCAAGAAACATGGGGTTATTGCTCCAAGATATACCACAGTGCGACAGTCACAATGCTTACGGGCAAAGGCTCATCACAAGACCGATCGAGTATGTGCACCCTTGCACTAGGGCTAACTGGGTAGTGGTCCACCAAGCGCGAGAACGTTAAGTCACAGGAGCAAAGGTCCCATGTAACCAACTCGCTGTGGGCCTCTGAGCATCTCCCACGGCTAAGCCATGAAGCGCTCAGCAGAGGAGAGCTTAAGTGGAGAAGGCGCCTGGAAGCCTCCACACAGGAAGGCAATCAGGGCACATCCCAGTGACGTGTGCTCACTTGGTAACTTGACGCCGAAAGGGCGAAGCACGGTTTACGTGGGAAATTAGCTCCGGCGCACTAGCCATGTCCGCCGTGTTGCCACTGGGGCGACTGTTCCCGGAGACTGAGCTAAGCACCACACACGAGCTGGGGAGATGAGGTGTGGGAAGGCAGCTTGATCCCCACAGCGTCAGTAAATGAAAGTAGTGTTATTGCTACACGTGAGCAAATACACGTGTGCTAAAGAAGGGACAACAAAAAACTGCTTCGACAACACAGATGATGACAAGAAAAAGGACACAGGGATGCCGCGAGAGACTGCTTGTAGAGGCGAGAAAGGGGTGGGCACATGTACCTGTGGGCATCTTGCCCGTCAAATTTAGTTGGCCACTAGAGGGGTCAATTAGTGGAAAAACGTCCATTGTTATAACCGGGTTCCACAAAAACAAAACAAAAAAAGCAGAGGGGACAAACATTCAAACATTTTAACCAGACAGAAGTATAGTCACACCCACGTTTAGCATTACTTTCATCGCATTTCTTGCATATTCGAAATCATAAAAAGCATACAGCTGCAGAATAGATTAATTTTCAATTCTTGAGTGGGTTTTATCAAGTTTACAGAATATGGACTCCATGCAAATACTCACTACAGAACATTACAAACGAGAACATGAACTATTTCATGTCTAGCAGGCTTGAAAAGCACCTATCCAGGCACTTGAATATTATGCCTGGTGCAACACACTGTGCAAAACCATGAAAGGAGTGAAACCACCACATACGACATACTCGCACCGAGCAAGTACACACAACTGTCTACCGTCCCACTCGTTTTACTAAAACATTTTGAGCCTGTTATTCAAACTTGCAACAGAATTGCAATCAAAGTTTCAAGATGCGTGCGACACATTTTAAATACCATTACTTTCATCAATGCACTTGCTGTTTACGCACTTTCTTTGCGTACACAATTGTGTACACAGCATCTTAAGGGTTAAGGACAGACTAAGGGCGGTCCCGACTATAGTTTTCAGCTAAGTTTTTATCTGAAGTGGGAAAATGTCTTTGTAGAAAAGAATCAACCTTCGTTTTGCGAAATTTTGCGAAACTTTGGTTTTTGAGCAACTGCCTCTTGACTGACCCGGAAATTAGAGGAGTTTTTCTTTTTGCCCATTTTAGCTGATGCGCTGAAGCTGAAAAATATGTCTGACAAATCTTCAAAAAGTTTCTCACAAACTAAAAAAAAAGAAGTATAACTACACCACGCCTTTATTTCATTATAAAATCCGAAGAATGCCAAATTTGCAAAAATAGCAAAAGTTTGAACATCTTGGAGACGTTTAAAAAAAAATTAACAATAATCAATTTTTATGAAAATTGTTTAGAATATCCACCCAGGACTGGTAAATCTAGTACTGCAAAAACTTATTGCATGAATTTGTTTTAACCCTTTGCGGTCCAATGTCGGGCAGGGCCCGACAACGCAACACGACCGTAGCGGTCCGCTGTCGGGCTCCGCCTGACAATGGTGTTCGAGGGTTAAATTTCGCGGTTTTTCTCACTGCGATTCGTGCGCATTCTTTGTACACATGATGCGCCATCTCTTGAGGGATAGTTAAACTTTGTTTGTTGAAGTTTACTTCTCTTTTCATTAGGGTGCAGCACAATGTTCAGCACGGCTTCTGGATACCAGAGCGTTCTCACTTGCGCGCGCAACCGCACATTCGCGCGGTTCGCCGAGAAGCATGACCACATTTTCACCGCGTGCGTTTTACGGTGGTGTATTTAATGAAAGCTTCTAGGGGTTTCCATTGTCAATAGCTTTATTTTGAGGTGCATATAGGTGCAGAATCGTGGTGAGAAAGAACAGCGACACCTGCAGTACCGCCGCAACCTCATCCTACAGCTGGTGGGTGACGTGAGGGCTAGAGCCAAAAAGCGAGGCCCGTCTGCGCGGAAGGAGTGCGAGGAAAGGCTAGATGGGAGGAGCCATTTCATCTACAAGCTCCCAGGCCGAAGCAGCAAGGACTGTGCTGCTTGTAGCGATCGAAAAACAAATGGAGGCAGGAGGGAAACTGTTTTTCTGCAAAACCTGCAGCAACAACCCTGGCCTGCCCCCAGGAGAATGCTTTGAGCGGTATCACACGCTGCTAAAATATCTCAAATATCAAAGTTGCCTACAGAATGCAAGAGAAAAAATATCCTGCGAGTTTTTCTTCCACAGTTGGTGGTTTTGTTAGCGGCGCCACAAACTGGCAAAATAGTTTCGGACCGGAACAGCCAGAAAGTAGGTAAAAGTTTCGGACCGCAAAGGGTTAAGTGATAAAATTGTGCCTATTTTAAGACCCATGTGTGGACATTCTAACGATGTGTCACATTCTTAATAAGATAAAAATCACACTCATATTTAATTATGAACTCTTTTTGTTGTAGTAAAGAGTTACTCATATTGTGTCTTTTTTGCCTTTTTTTTTAACCATGAAATGAGTTGAGCTTAAGTTTTCAGGGCTCCTGCATCCATATTCCTACTATGGTACGTTGAGGTAGCAAGCACGTGAGAGCATGTACAGCTAGTCAAGGGAACCTATTTCTGGCATTAATCTCTAATTTCATCTGTTATATGAAAGGCTCTTTGTGTACATGAGCGATGCACCAGCCTAGTGGGAAGGCAGGATGACGCCACTGCAGTGGATGAGCCAGCTTGGTATGTTCAGATGAGGACAGTCGCAAAATAGCTCCCAAATATTTTTCATTTTCTCTTAATCTTTTATGACGCCGGGAATAGAGAAAAAAGTTATTATCCAAAAAAACGTATTATACAGAATCGTATCAACGAGATTTCACAGTAATGAGCTCTGTGAACTTACGAGTGTGTTCTATGGTAAAATAAACTGCTTACTAATATGTTCCCCCTCCATGCCACATTATCAGCTATAACAATTAAATCTGGCAACTGGGTGTCAGCGTCGAACAGAAAAGGATAACAAAATCAAAAAACAAGGAAAAAAAAAACGCAAGCAGCTTTGCTGCACCTGCCTTAGTCGCACCTCTATGGTCTCCCTACAACTCCTGCAACATCCGCAAAAGGGTGGAAGGAAGACAGGAGATGGGTGCGTAAGGTCAGCGATGCGACGAAGGCGTGCCGGCACGTGCAGGGTGCCTGGCACAAAAGCGGATCTGATGTAGCCCTGTTTCCAAGAGCAGGGCTTGCTCTGTGCACCCCAACTGTTGTGTATATACTTGTTACCACAGTGCGAGACTAGCAATTTGCAAATTTGCAAATTTGCATACGACAGTTTTCAAACCTTAGCAATACAGAAGCTAATAAGTGCAGCTTAATTAATGAACCTATCAGTAGTTATTTCTCGATTTTACTGCCACAAGTAATCTGTTGTTGGAAAGAAAAAGAAAGCAACTTTAACTGCACTAGACGTCAAGACTCATCCTCAATAATGGCAAAAACAATAGCACTGCATTCCAAGAAAAAAAGAAAACAGAAAATAGCTCACCAATGAGCATAGGGAACGATGGACCATTCTCCCTGATGTAAGACGCCAGTTTCTCCATGCAGGCATCTTCATCCACACCACCTTCGTTCCAAAGAACCACTATAAAGACAAGGCAACATGCTCCTTAGCGGGCTATGTAGATTATTGAAGTTATATTGTTTTGATGCAAAAAAAGCCTAGGACACCAACTGAGGAGTTACGAGGTGAATGGCACAATGTGTACTACAATTTGACCAGAGAAGTCCACACTAACAAACCGGCAATCAGTTCTAACAGCAACTTCATTTTCAGGTTGAGCTATATATATATATACATAATCAACATCCTTCTATACCTCAGTTGTCCAGCAGAAATGTGTAAAGAACATGCTGACAGAAAGCACAGCAAAAAACACATGAACACACAAGTACTACTGCAGCCAGTGAAGTCAAAGAAGGCTATCAAAGCGGTACTGATATATTTTGAAGTTGTAGAACCTCTACATACTTCCCACATTTCAAAGGATCCGACTTGGCATGTATGAAATTTGGGAAACACTGATAAGGTACTTTAATCTTGATACGAAAGTTGTCTCGAAATAATGGATCTGGCTTTGTCGACATCGTGATGTCACAACACAAAGCAAATTTGCCAACGTCGTGTGGCAATGAGGCTTGGTTTGACAGTGTTGCTCATGATAAAATTCAAATAAACAAGAGAAGCGCACGTGCTTATTCTGGTTACTCTTGCGTGTGGTAGCTGCAGTGACAAGAACATTGCTGAGCAAACCGTTGTATCGCGATGTCACGCTTCAACTTCCTGGACACTGAAACTGGTTCACAGAAACAAGTATGTAATACTATAGTAAATTATTTAGGGTGCTTTGGTGTTTGCAAGTAGTTTTTCTAAGGCTTAGAGTGTTTGGGCTGTTACTTAACACAAGTAATACAGTTTAAAGCTATTTTTCTTAAAGTGGTCCGAGCCACCTCTTGGGCTTGGTGGAAACGCAAAGCCCACGGATAGCATACGCTGCCGTGAACATCTCAAGCCAAATTTTGCAGTTGTGCGCAGCGCAGAGGTCGCAAGCGAAGCGCGCAGTCACCTTTCTCTCAAACATTCTCTTTTCAACAGACGCGTTTCTCCTCACTCTTCTTGGGGTGCTATATTTAGTCATATAGCAGATTCCCATATGCAACTGCTATTGGCCAATAGTCACCATCAATCAAGAAGGGTGTTTAAATCAATGCACTTCTTACTGTAACTGTGTGTACTTATTGACACAGTTTAATAAACGGGCTGAAGTAAGCGAAAATCTGCATTTTGAATTTTGACAGAATTAAGCACTTCCGAAAGTAGGACTATCATACTAGTATATCATCTGCTAATGCTCGGCCGCGCCCACCCGCATAGGAATAAAATTTTAGCCACACTACTTATTAATGTCATTACCGTCGGGCCTCGCTAATTTCTCTGTTTTGAACACTCAACTAGCCTCAAACCACGCAAAACTTAAGTCATACCAGACGTACACTGATTGATTCTGGGGTTTTACGTGCCAAAACCAGTTCTGATTAGGAGGCACGCCGTAGTGGAGGGCTCCGGATTAATTTTGACCACCTGGGGTTCTTTAACATGCACTACAACGCAAGCACACTGAGCGTTTTTGCATTTCGCCTTTATCGAAATGCGGCCGCCGCGGCCGGGATTCGATCCCGCGATCTCGTGCTCAGCAGCGCAACGCCTTATCTGACTAAGCCACCGTGGCGGGTACCAGACGTACACTTGCCAGTGCACACTTGCTCCTGGCTAGATGCCTTGGCAGACTTCGCTTTGCATTGAGCTATTGCGAAAAATGCACAATTTGGATGTAGCTACTATCTGATGGTCAAGCTATCCACACCACATAGCTCGACCAGAGTGGGGCACAAGCGCAAGCGCACACTCCAGCCCTATCATGCACTAAGCCACTACAGTTGCATGTAGCTGCGTCTGCAGCCTAGCAAAGATCCTGCAGCCGCCGCGGGGTGCCATGACGAGTGCGCTCGATGAGCTCCTGCGGCTTGCTAAGGACAACAGCGTGCTCTGTGATTGGTATCTGTGGGTGACGTGAATTAAAGACTGAGCGCAAACATCTGACGAACAGGTTGTCTGCTTCCCCAGTTGCACACCTTCGAGGTGTGTTGCCATCATGGTCAAACCTCATAATGTTAAGAATCCTTTCAAAGCGAGTCTGGATACGGCATCCATCGCTAAGCCAATGTGCACGCTGCCGACATACTCGCATGAGCGAAAATGAAGACGTTTGTTCGATCCTTGAAAATTGTGTAGATAAGTGCGAAAGGAAATGTGCTACTCATGTTTGAGAATCTGTGCAAGAATAGCCACGCGGAGCTATCTGGTACATTGTAGCACAGCAAAGCGATAAGACACCATGAACTCAACTGTAAGCTGAGGAAAGCCTCCGAGTTTGGCGCGTCTAGGCGCCAAAATTAGAAGTAGTGGTGTCTATGTGAACAACCATGGCGCGCCACTGTGACGTCCACTGGGCGGAGTGTTGTGGGCACCACCCTCATAGCCTTTGCAAAGCAAGGCATTGAAGAAGGACCTGGAGCACCGTGAAGGGGATCACAGGCGATATTTGATTGCCAATAACTCCGCTTCTGCAGAACGTGCTCAAGTACTTTTTGCGGCGAAGTATTTCTGAAATAGCTTGTTTTAACATCAAATGCATTTCCCGATTTCTATATAAAGTGGTTCAGGACCCTTTAACCCCTTAATTGCCGTGACAAAGTTAAAAGAATTGATGAAAAATGCGGACTTTTTTTTAAATGCATTTGTATGGCCTTTTCTTTTTCCTAAAAGATATACCAGTAATGTCTCTAGTGTTTTTACTGCTATTGCATAAAAAACATAGCAAAAGACATTGCGTATTATTTATGTGTCAAAATTACAAGGTAGTGCAACCTCTATCGTGACGAGTTAACTCGTCGTCGCAGTTAAGGGGTCAAAGGACTGCTCTAAGAAATTTATAGGTCTTGCTTATGCGGGGTCATCAATTTTCTGAAGATGCTTAAATATTCCTGATAAAGGAACGGAACATGTGCCACAAGTGGCAACCAAATTCACAACCTCTGTACAATACCTAAGAAAGTCAATAGAGGGACCATCTCCACACATACTTTCACTTTCTTTTTATGGTCTTTATAAAAAGGTAAAGACTAGTTGGCCGCTGTCTGCAATGGGCAGCTGGCTTTTATTTTTTAGAATAGGGTGTACATGGGGCACCAAACTTAGCAGGAAGATATGAGCCTATGGCAGCACCGTGCAGGCATGAGAAGCACTGCCTTCATGACATTTTTTTGTGTCAGCTATAATCAGACATGCTGTGACGACAAATTTGCGCACACATACCAAAATTGATTGGATTATGAGTTCTCATGCTTTTGAAGGTACTGCAAGGTGCGCAAAGTTCAGTATAATTAATTAAAAATGGATAAGCCGGGCAGCTGCTGGTGTGCAATATCTCAAATATTTCTCCACAACTCGTGCTGCACCCAGCACATTGACAGATGATGCAATGTGGGCTGCATCCAGAGCACGCTTTGTGCCTGCATAATGCACATGGCTCGCAGTTCAAGCCATGTATGTACTCATGTTCCCACCAAGTTTTGCCCCCCCCCCCCCCTTTTGTACACATGTATATCACTTATGACTTGAGAATGTTAACCAACACTGTTTAAGGGGCACTAAAGGAAAATATTCGGTCAAGCTATTTAGAGAGATTATTAGTCTAGAAGTCTATCATCATTTCTTGTGTGCCAATACAGTCAACGCTAGATTTTTCGGACTCCCGAGGAACAGCAAACACGTTAGAAAAATCAGGCAATCTGAAATTAAAAAAAAGAAAAATCCATGCCTTCAACTGCCCTCAAGGCTCAAATTACAATCACGTCTGAAATAGCTTTAATCTAAAGGCCTCCTAGTACAATTATTAGGCATCTCAGTGCTAGTAGTGTGACAGGAGACTGCGGGTGTGCGTGTGTATAATTAAGGAAAATATAATGTCCTGTGACAGTGGCCCCTTTGCACTCTTGGTAAGCTTCGCCAAATTAGTGTGTATGCTTGACCGCGTAACAGCACTGTATTGCGGCGAAGCCGACTTACGGGAACCGGCTCTATGCAACGCTTTAGACTTTTGTTGTGCTTTCTGTGCTTCGACATCAGCGAGGATGAAGAAGGCGGAGTCAGCACCATTGCTGACAGCGACAAATCCTTTAAATGAAAAACATGGCACCAAACAGGAAGGAGGAAACGACAGCGAACATCGAAGCATCTAAACCTAACGACAGCACAAGATGACTACTACGGCTGCCAGCAGATCAGCGTGCCAGAACCGTGGTTCAAGGCTACAAGATAATCAAAATGGTGGCAGTAGTGGCTACAATTAATGCCATTTCAGAATTGTTGTCACGGCAAAAAGTCAGAAAAATCAGACAGTGAAGGTTTTCAGGGACCGCAACTTCAGATGTCCTTATACACATTGGCTCTATGGGGTGCATGGCAGTGCTGCGAAGGCATCTGAATTATCAGGCATGTCTGAAAAATAAGCCGTTCAAAAAGTCGGTCATTGACTGTATATTACTATGTTGTGTAGAAAATTGCCGCCTAAAAATTGTTGCTTCACAATTTGAACTACCCGCACCAAAAGGGATGAATTGACGTATTTCCACAAGACCTCCCTCTTATGCCGTGCTCTCTGCATCAGCCAGTGCCCAGTTCACATGAGAGGTACCATAGTCCACAACAGGTGGTGCCATTCCGATTTCCGACTTTTGTAATTTTCTCACTTACAAAAACTCTCTTCTCACTACGAATGATGAATTCATTATTACAGAAGCTTAAGCTTTTAATATAGCTTTACTTAATATTTTCCTTTAGCGTCCGTCCCTTTAAGAGACATGGTAGGGCAAACCAACAAAAAGAAATGATTGTTATAGGCTTTATCACCACATGGACGGGTGCTCCGAACCATTTAAAGGGACTAACAACCCAGGGTTCGTACAGGTTTCCAAGAAAAACATTCAAGGACTTTTCAAGGACCTTTCAAAAAATTTAAATATTTAATACGGTAGTTCACACACGTTACACTTTATTGTACAGAACAAAGGACAGTGATTTGACTTAGTGCACGTACAGTTTCATTCGACTAGATGAAATTCTGAAGCTCAGGCAGGTCTTTCAGTTTCTTTTCTATTTGCGTCTTAATCCTGAGTTCTTCAGCCTTCGCTTTTGCGGTCTTTGCGATGTCGAAGGTCTTTCTGCAGGTTGTGCATTTCGCGCGGTGGGGGTCCGATGTATCCAGCGCAACCCAAAGTTTGTAATCGTCGTTGCTGAGTCAGGCGCTTTGGAATTTACATTTCCCAGGCATTATTCTGAACCATGCCCACCACAACCGAAATGGGGGAAAAAGCAAACAAAGCGTCGACGGCACCAGAGTGCGCACGCAGATAAGCAAAGCACAATGTGGCCAACAGACAACGCTCAGGCTATGAGGCTGTACCTGTTTTAGTGGGTTGCCAATAAATCCAGCCCAAGGTGAACCCCCCAAAGAAGTGAAATACTACCAAATTCAACTGTTAAGATTCATGTAACTGCTTTTTCGTTACAAATAAGCATGATGGCATGATTTGTATTTTTTCCGAGGAGGTCGAGACATTCTGGCCTTATTGTGGCCAGCAACTTATGGCTTTTGGCCAACCCCGAAGTCGAAGCAAGCCAGAGGGTAAAAAACAAAGAAAAAAAAGTACGCGGCGGACGCGCACTCGCTTCTTCCTCGAGCAGGAAGTTTGACTTCGCGGTCCCGGCGTTGCGGAAAGCAATTAAGTTTGCCAGGACCACCCTCAACCTCCATATAATGCGAGTCGCACTGTCGGACCCCGTGAAAACCCCAAGAATTCAAGGGTTCTCAAGGACGGAAAAGAAATTCCAGGACTTTCAAGGCCTTGAAAAACGCAACTTTCAATTTCAAGGGTTTTCAAGGGTTTTCAAGGACCTGTGCGCACCCTGCAACCCATTTTCAAGCATTTCCCTTTTCTTGGTGCAATGAAAGCCTACTATCTGAAGCTTCTATAACCACAACAGTTCATCCGGGGAATGTGGAAATTTTTGAAGCGTGATTTTTCGATCAGCGGAATTTCTTCTACTTACTGTGTACAGACGCAGGCAACAGTGATAAGCGATATCTATGGCGACAGAAACTGAGCAATTCGAAACACATGCAGATTAGACGGTGAGACTGCAGTCTAAAAATACTGCAACAACTTTTGATTACTGTAGAGATGTCGCGGACACTTTTCTATTTTGCAAAATTTCCTTTCGGCAAAGAAATAAAGCATGGAAGCCTTGACTTCATAGCCCTCGAGACTAGTTTCTGTAACTCAGTGGCACCTCAGAGGCAACCATCGCTGCTCATGTGTCTGAGCAATGGACGAATGGACCAATGGACTGAGTCGACTGAGGCAGGCGGCGGTGCACAATGCACCGCTAGTGTGGTCATCCTGAAAACTCGCAGTCGGCTGGCGTGCACACGCCTGCACGTCATTGCAGTACTGTTGGTGCAGCACAGTGGTTGATTTTGTACTTGCCGAGACGATGCCACTCCCAATTATTGGGTCCACTTCTTGCACGTAGGCAGTGCCACTTTTCTATAAAACTATTTGAAGATTACAAATACACAAGATAAATAGAGATAACTTATAATAATAAAAAATTGAAATTTGTTTGACTTCATAGATGTAGCATTTGAGACCAACTGAACCGTGTACATTTATTTAGAAATAGACACGGTTTTCAAGGCCTGATGACATGTTTCGCCGCAGAATGTCATCCCCCTGTCATTTTTGCGCAAGTTTCAGTGATTTAAAAATAATTCCTTATTTAAGGGATAAAATTATGCTTGTTCCTATCATTGTGAGTCTCAATCTTTCCATCGGCACTATAACCTCAAGACACATTCTGGATGGTTGTTGGTCCCTTTAAGGACAGCACAAAGAGCCGCGCTTTCTGGTATTTAAGGAGAGACACGGCCTATGAAAGTGAACTTTTTAACCGCTGGCTCAATTTTAATGATTTATGTACAAGTGTTACTAACAGGCAGAACACCAGAAAAACTTTTTTTCTTGTTGTGTTTCAATGTTGAGTACAGAGTTTCAGGCTAAACATTGTTAGCCAACACTGAAAGACAGGCAGCAAGCGTCATTTGCTGGATTTGAGCAGGAGCACAGGACAAGCAGGAAGTTTGACACGCAACTCGCTTTTTGAAAACACAGTTAGAGGAGAAAGACCAGTGCAAGACCACAAGGCAATGTAGAGCAAATGCAATGTGTATAGCTATGTTTCCCATTTGACGAAAACTTTCTGGCTAAATGTTGTCGGCCAACACTGAATGACCAGCAGCCAGCGTCAGTTTCTGGAATTGAGCAGGAACTTATATAAAACTGTCTGTACAAGTTCAAAACAAAGCCATACGTGGCTTGGGGTGAAGCTTGCTCCTAGAGTTCTGCCTGGTATTGCCCACCTATGAAAGTTCCTGCATAACATTTTTTTTTTTTTCTTTTCACTTAACATTATTCTCTGTGTATTTGGCACATACTTATGAAAAATAGAACATTTCCTTCAGGTATTTTTATATCTCGTCTTTAAAGGGTTAAAATAAAAATTGAATGGCATGTTTCGAGCAATGGTATTAGGCTGAGTGGCGAATTTTATTATATGTAGAATAATTTGTCAAAGAATTATGGCCCTTCAAAAGTTCAATTGACTACATTTGAAAACTACCATGCGGGAATGACAAGAAAGTTTAGCATTTTTGTGCTTTCTATATTATTAGGAAGGCCCAAACTATACTTACTGTGAAGCCTTCCTTTTTTTTATATTTCAGTAGTTATCAGAGAAATTGGCACTGCTACAATTGCACTTACCCCTTGAGCTAAAAATTTACTTCTATAAGAAGGAATATAAAACTTAAAATTCAGAGTCCACCATTAACATTCTGCATAAAGTTTAACCCCACAGAAAACTCTCCAAAAGTAAGTCTGTGCAAGACAATGTAAAAATGATAGTTTTTGAAAACTCACACATTGCTAAAAAGTACAAAATGAGAAATATGCCTTCAAATATTCACAATTGTGCCATTTCATTTGTACTTCACATGTGGCCTCTAAAGCTCTTATGAAATTTAGGCGGGGCCTTCTTGTATTTGCGTTCTTCTGTGAGAAAGGCTTTGATCTTCCATCATTTTTTTACCACTTTTTCACACTGCAATATTCGCTGCTGCCCTGGATGCACATTCCTTGATGCTCTTTTCTAAATGGTATGCCATGCACATGCCACTAACAGTGCTCAACTTCTCAAGCATTCCATGAATCCCTTTTGTCCAGCATTATTTATACAACTGCCAGGGCTGCAGCCATTTGAAACACCAGAGCTTGCCAAACAGAAACGTCCAGTATTGGGGAAGAAGACGCTACATCAGTCTCTCACGGTGGCCTTGAAAGCTCGGAGCATGAGTCACTTCCGCAGGCGTTTGCTCACCCGCCGCAGGGTGTGCCCTTGAAGCTTCGTGAAAAGATTCCACTTTCCAAAGTTGTGACGTGTGTGGAACTTCAGGGTCATTTTGCAAATGCAATTGTGCACACTATAAATGGCAAAGTGATCGTAGAGCCTAAAATGCACCAAAAACAGTGGTTGAGAACAGTTCGAATGCACAAAGCTGCAGGTGATGCGCACATGCGCAGGTCTCGTGTGGCGGTGAATTGAACCAATAGTGCCTTGAGTTCTGCTTCCTTTGCAGTTACTACCAAAAATTTTTTGCTTTGGCTTCATTCACCAGCCTTTGCACACATCCTATTCCACCCTGGATGCCCCTGCTCGAGCTTACAGAGAGAGGAAAATGACCTTTACAATGCTGGTACAGTGAAATGCTGATAACTTGAAATGCTCTGTTGATCCCGACAAAGTCCATATATTTGAACAGAGGAAAACTTCCGCGAATTTGAACTCCAAAAACGGCGCAACGGTTATTTGAACAAAATTTCTCCTCCAATTGACCGCTTTACGGACAAACCTGAGCCAAAGGTAAAGGTTCGATACGTCGCTAGCTACCACAGTGTCGCGTGCAGTAAAAACAATGAGGAAAGATGCGCGGGAATGAGAGACGCAACCAGAGCAAGCAGAGCAGCGCATGCCCTCCTTTCCCATCAGGCTTAAAAGGTGCCTATTGTGCCCCAACAGGCCAAAATGCATGCAAAGTGGACAATAATAAAAAAAAAAACAGCACAAAATGCTGTTTTGAGCACATTTTGCATTGAACCAGATGTATCCTCTCATCTGCCTTGATAAGAAGCAGGCTGACAAATCAGAAATCGAGAAATCTAGAGCATGTAGAGAAACTTTGTGGAGACTCCAAACATTGGGGTGGAAAGGAATATAGAGTAGTATGTGTAAGCACACCTTCTTTTGCTCTTGGGAACCCAAGATACGTGCTGGCAAGAATTGTCACGCAAACTGGAGCCAGGCACCTGGCACTGGCTTATCATACACTGCATCTGCCTTTTAGTCATTGTGTTTTCACTTGACTGGAGCCCACAATATGGGCAATGTCTCATTGACAATAAATCGGTAGGCAGTTTGTGCTCTGTAATCCTTGCCTGGTGTGTCATATCCTGGTTACAGTTTTACTCAGTCACTCAGCGCATTACAAGATGACTGAATATCTTGCAAGTGTTTCCCAAATTTCATACTTGCTGAGTGCTATCCTTGTACATCCGAGGAGATTCCACAGCTTTAACATATGTGCAATTACTGCTTCAATATTTGCAAGTAAAAAGACTTCCATTAAACATTGCATATCTTACTTTGGTGACCCCTGTCTCCTGAAAGCCAGTCTCGAAGTGCCCAAAGAGTCTCTTCTGTCACAAGCTTTGGGAATCTGCAAACAACAGGGGGCTCTCAGTTTACATTCTCTGTATGCACGCCAACCTCTTGGACGAGAGGTACTTTATAAGAGTATGCAACAAAAATTGGTTGAGAGTGCAGTCATTCATATATTTACCGATGTTTCAAAAAACCGATCAGCAGGTCATTTCCCCGGTTGCTCACGATTTGTGCCGTCTCCCTGTGGGCAGAGCGGATTAGTTCAATATTTGTTAAAATTTTCTACCTGTTACGGCAGGCAAGATACTTACTGTGTTGAAATGATTTCATCGCGTGTTCGTCTGTACATAAGAACAGGGCCTCCGTATCTAAGAGAAGTTTAAAACAAAGGCATAAATAAAATGCGCTGGCATTATTTTTTTCTGAAAAGAGACTAAAGAGGTTTTTGTATTTCTTGAAATACCTGTTGAGTTGCTCCAGATTGTTTAAGTTCAGGTACCCTTTGATTGTTCGCCTCACAATAGGCTCTGGAAACAAGCAAAAATAAGCATGACATGTTCGCATACAAAAGTTTCCTAGTGTACTTCTAATATTACGAGCCCAAGATTTTTCTCCTGAAAAAATGGTAGTGGATTCAACTCTATGAACGCTTCAATATGAGCATCACTGAGTAAAAAGCAGTAAGTGAACTAAACTAAGGAAGGCAAGTAAAAAAGGCATTCACATAAGACTTTAGCAACAGATAAAAATGATCTGGCTTTCCTTTTCAGAGAAAAGGAAAGCCTCCAGCATTAAATAAAGAAACAATCAATGCATGACAGATCATAGGTCACTGATCAAGCAAACTGATCAAAACTTCCAATTGGGAAAGTTGAAATGGTACTTAAGGAAAATACAATGGAAGAGCTTAACCCTGTCAGTGTCGGGTTTTTTCGGAGGTGACGCACTGCTAGTGCCGCTTTTTTTCGTTAATATAAGATGAACGCAATGGTTTATTTTTGGTTATGCAAAAGGGAAAAAATGGCATGGACAATGGCAAATGTTCCCTTGGCATGGTCCTCACATTTCTAGCTGACAAAAGGAATAAAATGCGCAGCAGACTCAAAAACACCATCGCTCTCTGTACTTTTTTACGGTGTCCGGGTCAAAACCTGACACAGTTGAAGTTGCCTCTTCCGCGTGCGAATGACAAACTGTCATCTCCCGAGTACGAGCTTGGCTCGTATTCGGAGTCACAAGAGCTGCCGCTCCAATCAACAGTTAAAATCTTCTCTTCAGTCAAAAGGTCCCACACAAGCAGCCATCTCAAAGTGATCATGCGGCCATGCTCAAAGAAGAGTGCTTTCGTTTATTCGAACTCAACCAGACAAAGCAGAGAGCAACAGATTACACAGAAAGCAACTCAAGAAAGAGATACTACAGATGGCAGAGCCGTCCCGCAGAAAGCACATCAAACAAAGAAGGAGCTCTGGAAAGTAGGCAAGCCGTAGTGAAGATAGTGGAAGACTGGAAGAAAAACAAAGACAATTTTCGTATAAACATACGACAGATGGCATTAATACACGAGCCTTACGCTTTCGCGAGAATATTTGCACAAAATATTGTTTTCATAGCAGTGTACAATGTCCGGGAGCCACCCCTCCCGTTTGCCGATGGGTGCACTCCGCACGGTGCAACCACCCCCACATAGGGGCTCGTTACACAGCCGCTAACAAAAAGCCAGGCTGAGCAAACCCATAGAGAGGAGAAAATATGTTTGTAGAAGTATACAATGGATGGCGGAACCTCGTCAGAGCTCGTCAACTTCATGTGACTGCGAACATCCAAGTGGAGAGAGTGGAGAACGTACAAGTACATCCGTGACATGGTGGGACAGAAACGCGGAAACGTACCCGTACGTCAAGACACTGAAGGGGTTAAATTGGGGGTAGGCCGAGCAAGATAATGAGTTTTAGGAAGATGTTTTCAAGAAACTACTTTCATAATAATTAGGCTTCTGCATTAATTAAGTAAATCTAAAAACTCCTTGCGAGATTTTAAACAAAATTTGTAAATATATACTCCAAAATCTAGAAAATTTTACCCATTTCTTTAAACAAAAATGAACCCAAAAATGAACCGACAACTGATAGAGCATAAAAAAAAAAAACATGGTAGAAATCAAAATATTTCCTCCTGTACTGATAGAAACCAGCAAGAGATTGTCACTTTGTCACTTTTTAAACTGCCAGTGTGCATTCTCGACTGTCAATGTTTTTGGCATCCCTCTATATATAGCAGAGAACATACAGAAAGAAAATCCTGTTTAATTAGTATATTCCGCACTGCCTACAGAAGCGCCACAATGACATTACAAAGCTTTACCAGTACATTATTCACTACTACAGTAAAGGGAGTGTGGCGGCACGAGTTTCCAGTTCCGATTCTTAAATTTCAGTTATGTAAACTGGAACACTTAGCAAACTGAAAGTTTTGATACCAAATCGAAGCTGCAATCAATTTCACTCGACACTGGCCCAGACACTAAATTCTTAAGAAATAACGACTATTCTATAACAATCAATTAAAAACAAACAAGAAACTCTAAGGAGCCCATATGAAAGACACTGCAAGATTGCTAGGAATTGCCAGCTCACCCCAGCTAGGAGGCATTTTGGATGCAGCCAGGGGGAGAACGTCGTCAAAGGTAGCATCCAGTATCTGTTTGCAAGAACAACAGCAGCATAGCAATGTGCAACTGATCCACACAAAATTCTAAAAGTAATGCACAATTCTTTATGTAGACTACACTGGACTTCTTTGATTTACAAGTCCCACACAGCCCGGGACACTCACTAACATTTGACATTTGTTTATTTCACCATTATGGCACATCAGTACAGAACAAAAATGTACATAAATGGTGAGATTGCACACGATGGCAGGTTTTGCTTTGGCCATCCCCTTCAGCATGCTCCCCAGCAAAAAAGTGATCGGGCGCGTGTGGCCCAGGTGCCCCGAAGTCATACCGGCCAACCTAGCAACATGCAAATTCAGGAGACCACCGTGCGAGGGCAGGGGGGGATTTCCTGCCCCCCCCCCCCCCCGCCCCCCAAAAAACAATATTTTTTGCCGCCGAGCAAAACGTTCGCATTACATGTGCACGAGGTACAGAATCCATATTTGTCTCCTTTCCGCGAAGTGAGGGAGCACGGAAACTCAGTCGTGTATGATCGTTTTCATTTTTGAAAGTGCCATTGATCGTTCTAACTAAACTTGGGGAAACACAAAGATGGTTCGGCGTTTCGCACTTCACTCGACGACCTGGCAAAGCCAACTGAAGCCTAGTGCACCCACGATCATATAACGACTGGATTGCTAAAAACACGCGAGTCAGCCTGAGATGAGCCAATCCGGAAAATTCAATATGGCCGCGCCCGTTTGTTGCTCACGTTCATGGTGGTGCCGGCGGCCGCTACCTTGATTCAAGATGCATGCTTGTGATTAACTGCTCCTACGCTGCTTTCCCGCATGGTTATATTATAGGGCGTAAAAAAAAAAAACGCTGAGCTGTGGCAGCCACTTTTCGGGAGATTTGAGGTCGCGTCCGTACAATCAGGAGATGTGACCAAAATTCGGGAGGCTCCCGCACAATTCGGGAAAGTTGGCAGGTATGCGAAGTGGTGCTGCTAGCCGAGGGCTCTAGTGCCCATGGAGGCAGTGGTAGAAAGCACACCGTGCAAGACCTCAACGTGCACATTGCCTCTCTTTTCACGTGTTGCGGAAGATTTTCATAGGATGTATTCTAGGCAATTTTTCAGCTCTGCCTTAAATATGTTGGCGCCTCAACCATTTAACACTTTTGTGCAGTTGTTTTTCCTGTACCTTCCTATATCCTTATCCACTGACCTCGAAGTGTAATAGTTCGTACTTATGGTTACCGTATTTTCTCGCATATAACCCGCACCAAAAATTGAAAAAAAAAAAAAAATTGCTTAAAAAGTGGGGGTGCGGGTAATCGGCGAATATTCGCGAAGGGAAGGGGGTCGGCTTCACGGCAACGCGCGGCCTGCCGTGCAGAGTCCGCATTGTCCGCATACCTATCGACATCGACGTGCGTTAAGCCATTAAGAGGCCAACACAGGTTATAGCCAGATCCACATCCATAGTCTGGTTAGACGCTTTTCGCATGGTTTTGCAACGAGTCAGGTGCCATTTCTTGTACGCCCAGTTTTGCACAGTTGGCCAGCCTTGTTTAGGCATCATGAGTGTGTCTCGGCGGCAGTCTTTCATAGTGCTTAAAAAAATGTACCATAAGGAACAGCTTAGATGGTTCCGAAGACAATTACGTCTTTGAGAGCAGCGATGAAGCCTCGGATGGCAGCACTGTATCGGACAGCACTGACAACACTGCGGCGGTCATTTTGAAATAAATGTGTTTTGAAAACGAAATGATGACTTCACGTAGTTGTAACTTTCTAGTCCTATTTTTTCGGATAAGCGTGCGGGTAATATGCGAGGTTATTTTTTTTCCTTTTTCGTGGAGTTCAAAGTTAGGGCTGCAGGTTTATGCAAGGGCGGGTTATACGCACAAAAATACAGTATGTTTATTAATTGATGTTTCTAAACAAATCATGTGTAGATTCTCACACCATTGTCTGTGAACTGGTAACTTATAATAGATGGCAGAGTTTAATTGTTGTCTGCCGAGGCTTTCTTTCCTTTTTTTTTTTTTTTTTTTTGCTCTTTGCAATGCTGTGATCGAGCAAGTGATATGGCAATTTTCACGTTTGTATGCCTATTCTGTAGTGCATGGATGTTCGTGTAATATTTACTAGTATTTCCCATGAATAGTCTTTCCTGTTTTTAGTTTTACGGTGCATGTTTTTGCATTGTGCGAATAATGCTTTTGTTACATGATACTTTATTTGCCTTTTGAATAAGGCTTGTTTTACGTTGATGTAACCTTATTCCCCATTTACCCAATGCCTTCATGAAGCCATGTAAAGTATTAATAAATAATATATTTAAAAAATATAAACTTCAATCTAAGTACTATTGCCACATGTTTCTGCAAGCAGATCATGCTATACATCTTTCTTCACGCCCTATCACTACGGTGAAATGCATAGACGAAAGCAAGCACCGATACCAGCAGGCAATTCATTTAAAGCTTTGAAACTAGCTCACAAAACGATAAACATACATATAAGCCACAAATTGTGAAGTAGAGTGCATTTCCAGCACATGACAAACTCTTGCAGATATATTCCACTCCTAGATGCCAATGTGAATGTAGTGAGAGTATGTGTTTAGCTGGAAAAAAAAATTGAGAATAAATAGGCCCAGCATGCACTTTGCTCCTCGTAGACCGTCAGCCATCATTTTCAAATCAGTAAGGGATCCCATCGCAACACAAAAGCATTTTTTCATGTGATAGCGTCAAATAGCCCTATGAGCAAAAAGGGCGGCGCCATCTGTAGCAGTGAAACGGCACCTAGATTCCCAATGGCTGCAACCTGATTTCTCACATTTCACAACCTCACATTTCATTTGCTTCTATTAACACTACATTACTAAAACCTTTCCAAGAATTCTTGCCTTCAAGTAGGACACATATAAAGGCCCTAGTAGCCCACTTCAGGAAATCCTAGTCTGTTGTACAGTACGCACATTCCTAGTAAACAAGGTTTTTGAAAAAGGAACAGAAAAAACCACTGACCAGCCCCTTGATGTCAGGATAGTTCATGGCTGCCCAGGTGGCACAAAAAGCTCCTATTGACCATGCATACACAATGATGCTATCAGGGGCAAAGCCCAGCCGACGTATAGCAAACTGCATCACAACATCCACAGCATTCTTTTCTTGGTCTGGAAAAGGCACTCCCTGAAAAAGATTGGATATGTTCATTTTCAAGCAGCAATGACACCAAATACTGTATCAAAAAAATTTTGACATTTCTTTCCCTTCCCATGAATGGTTGTTTTATTGTTCAAGAGGAGAAAATTAGAACAACAGGCCATGGGCTTCATGACTGCTTTGTCTGTCAGTGGGCACCTGAATTAATGAGTTCACAGCAATATAATTAACCAACATAACATTTATTTCTGCTCATTTTCCAATCGACAAGTTAGGATATGCACTAAGTAAGCATACTTTCTTCATGAGCTTTCTATTGAGCTGGCAAATATTAAAGGCCAATTAAATTGGATTGGACCTGTATGATGAACATTAGCATGTAGCTGTGCCTATATGCCTATGTGGTTGCCACTGAAAGCATGCATCCTCCTAAATTCAGGGATTTCTTTCTAAACTCGTCCTTTGGAGCAGGCTGGTACAGTTTGTGTAGACTGGCACAAGATAGTGCAATTGGCACAGTACTTTCACAACTGCACACAGTATCATTATGTAGACTACCATCAGAAAGTAGAAATATTTGCCAAGATAACTTATAAATGTACTTTATGCTCATTTCAGTCATTCAATGTCCATCAATGGATGTTTTGTGTGCCTATGCCATGCTGCCTTACGGAATTTGCAAATATCAAACAGCTCATTTCAAACAAATGTTTCAAAAGAAACAAAGCTGCAGCAAAACTGATGGGGGTTTTACATGCCAAACCCACAATCTGACCATGAGGCACACTGTAGTGGGGGACTCCGGATTAATTTTGGCCGCCTGGGGTTCATGAAACATACACCCAATGCATGGTACACAAGCATTTCTGCATTCTGCCCTCATCGAAATGCGTTCACCATGGCCGGGAACCTGTGACCTTGTGCTCAGCAGTGCAATGCCATAGCCACTGAGCTACTGCAGCAGGTGATTCTGCTGTGTGCTCAGATAATTGTTTGGCTGCTCCTACTTATCAGCAAGTCTGAGGATGATGTCGAATCATGGATGTTTTAATTCGGGCACCAGAGGCCTACAAAACCAGCGGTATCCTTTGTATGGTCGTGTTTATTATTTTATTAATTAAATTATAAGGTTTTAGGTGCAAGAACCATGTTATGATTATAAAGTACGCTGTGGTGAGGGACTCCGGATTAATTTTTACACCAGGGGTTCTTTAAAGGGGCCCTGAACAGCCCCTCGAGCTTGGTGAAAAAACACAGTCCGCAGATAGCTTATGCTGCTGTGAACATCTCAGCCAAATTTTGCAGTGGTCCCCGGCTCGTAGATCTCTCAAGCAGAGCGCAAGTCAACTCTCTCTCAAACGCTCTCTTTTCACCTGCTCTTCACTCTTTTCTGGACGCTTTATTTCGTAATACAGCAGATCCCCATATGCGGTTGCTATTGACCAATAGCTGACATTTAAGAAGGATGTTCGGATCAGTGCACTTCTTCCTACAGTTTCTGTGTATATTTATTGACGCAGTTTAATAAACAGGTGGAAGTAAGCGAAAATTTGGTTTCGAATTTCGATAATAATCCCGTATTTCCAAATGAAGTTAATTCCTACGCAGCCACCCGCGTAGGAATTAAACTTTGGCCACCCTGCTTATTGGTGTTGTAGCTGACGGGTCTCGCTAATTTCGACTAGACTTGAACATTTAACTAGCCTCGAATCACTCGAAACGTAAGGTCAGACCAGACGCACACTTGCCAGTGCGCACTCACTCCTGGCCATTCCTGGTTAGACGACTTCGCTTTGTAATGAGCCATTGATACCGCTTCAAAATGCGCAATTCGGATGTGGCTACTATCTAGAGGCCAGTCAGCCTGTAGAGTCTGTAAAGGAGTATGTTTACTTAGGTAAATTACTCACAGCGGATCCTAATCATGCGAAGGACATTTACAGAAGAAAAAAATTGCATTGGAGTGCAGACAGCATACATTACCAAATAATGACTGGGAGCGTACCACTGTCGTTGAAAAGTGTACAATCATTGCATTCGACGAGTGCTAACATATGGGGCAGAAACTTGGAGGTTAACAAAGAAGCTCGAGAACAAGTTAAGGAACAAACAAAGAGCGATGGAATGAAAAATGTTAGGCGGAACGTTAAGAGACAGGAAGAGAGCGCTGTGGATCAGAGCAAACGGGGATAGCCGATATTCTAATTGACATTACTAATTGACATTAATTGACCATGTAATGCATAGGATGGATAACCGGTGGACCATTAGAGTTACAGAATCGATACTAAGAGAAGAGAAGTGCAGTCGAGCACGGCAGAAAACTAGGTGGGGTGATGATGTTAGGAAATTTGCCGGCGCAAGTTGGAATCAGCTAGCGCAGACAGGGGTAATTGGAGATTGCAGGGAGAGGCCTTCGTCCTGCAGTGGACATAAATATAGGCTGATGATTATGACTATCCGTCGGTCAAGCTGGTGCAGGACAAAGCCGGTCTGCACCACGCAGCACAGCCAGACAGGTGCATATGAGCGCGAGCACGTACTCTAGCCCTGTCATGCACAAAGCAAATGCTGCAGTTGCATGAAGCTGAGCCTGCTACGTAGCATAGACACCGTGGCCGCCGCGGGTTGCTGCAACGAGTCCACTGGCTGAACGCACTGCGATTCACTGAGGACTACCACATTTGGCAGCATGTCGTAAGCTCCAAAATCGGAAATAGTGGCGTCTACATGAGCATCCAAATTCAAATTAGAACTGCACGCTACAGTGACATGCAGTAGGCAGAGCGTTGTGGGCACACCTCGCTCCGCCGTAGCCTTTGCAGTGCAAATCATTGAAGGAGCGGAAGCATCACGAACGGTATGTTTGATTGCCAATAACTCCGCTTCTGCTGCACATTTTGAAGAACTTTTTGTGGCAAAGTATTTCTGAAATAGTCTGTTTTAACTTAAACGGATTTCTAAACTTCAATAAAAAGTGGTTCAGGGCCCCTTTAACATGTTCCCAATGCATGGTATACAGCCGTTTTGCATATTGTCCCCATCGAAATGCGGTCATGGCGGCCGGGATTTGATCACGGCCGGACTGAAAAAATGTCCGAATTATTCAAATGTCGAATTATCGAGGGTATCAAAAAAACAAACAAATGCTTACTACGTCAACACTTTTATTTCCTGAATGAATGAGCAAATCCCGTTTCTACTTTGAACAAAAGTAGTGCGGAAGCTGCAATTCTCGTCATCTCATGACTGATTAGTGATCACAGCTGCAAAGGCCTCGCGACTTCCGTCGCAGCACGGCCGCGGCGCGCATCCTTATCCGAGACATTTTTCACTATTGCACACACATCCCGGTTATCCTTTCGCCAGTGAGCTGATGGCCAACAGACTTTCCGTCCATTGTGATGTAGCCGGTGCTCTTCATTCATGACAGCTCCGCACCAAGTCCGAACGAAACTACTATTTGCCGCAACCGCTGCGAATGAAATCACAGCCGCTATTGACGCAATCGTGGACGGCAACCATTTGGTTCTGAAGACACGCGGTTTTGAAGGCCCGCATGCACCGAGTCAAAACAAAACTACCGTTTGCTGCAACAACTGCGGAAGGAACCGCTGTCGCTATCGACGTGATAATGGATGGCGGCTACGCAGCTTTGAAAGCAAGCGGACGACTGCGCACACCGATTCAAAATGAAACTACGTAACCGCTTATAGTGCAGGACCGGATATAGTACGGTCTTTTCAGACTCCCATTAATTTTCCCATAACACTCCATATGGAGTATACGCACACCGCCCACAGTGCAGCCGCGTGAGACGAAGTACCGGTTATAATGCGGCTTCCGCGGGAAAATCTCGCCGACAAGGGCGGTAGCGAGCACGCTTCTCAACAAGGTGCGTGCTCCCGGCCAGCGTATGCATTCTTCAATGCAGCCACACTCTCGTTAATTCGGACTTATTTGGCCGCACATCGGTTAATTCTAACTACTTTCGGAGCTCGGTAAGTGCGGAGCGCCACAAATGTGCAACACAAAAGAGCAAGAATGGCGCTAGCGTCCAACCGAAACGAAGCGGCTTAGTCCGCATCGCCACAGCCATCAGTTGAAATCGTACGTGAATGACAGCAACGCCGGAACACTTCGAGCCTAATTGTGTCTTTAAAGCCTGTATTCTTGCATTTACCGCCACGCATGGCACTGCGTTGGCCGCGGGCTTTCGTAACTGCGTAGTCGTCATCCACGATCGCGTCGATAGCGGCCGCGGTTTTCCCCGCAGCAATTGCGGTGAACAGTAGTTTCGTTTTTAATTGGTACACGCGTCGGCCGCGTGCCTAAAAAACTGCGTAGTCGCCATCGATGATCGCATAGATAGCAACTGCGGTTTCGACTGCAGTTGTTGCAGCGAATGGTAGTTAATTCATCCAGACTTAGTGCATGCGTCGGGCGTGTGCCTTCAGCACCGCAAAGTCGCTGTTCATAATCGCGTCGATAGCGGTCACGGTTTTTTCCGCAGCGGTTGCGGCGTTTCGTTTTGACTCGGTGCAAAGCTGCCGAACTTGAAGAGCACCGGCTACATCGCGATAGTACAAAGCGCGTCTGCATGCTTGGTCTACATGTTTTGCATACATGCAGGGCTTGAAAATCGTTGTTTTGGTTATAGTGCGGTACCGCTTATAGTGCAGATATTCGTGACTCCGGCGACTTACGTTATAAGCGGTCTATACTGTACTGTTTGCCGCAACCACTGTGGACGAAACCATGCTGGCTATCGACACGATCATGGATGGCGACCCGGTAACTATGAAGCACACGTCTAACGCGGTGTTATGCATGGCGGTAAACACAAGAATAAAGGCTTCACAAATAGGCACAAAGTGTTCGGCGTTGCCGTTATTCATGTCCAATTTCCGCTGATGATTATGGTGACGTGGACTTTGCTGCTTCATTTAGGTTGGATGGTAGCACCGTGTTTGCTCCTTGGCATTGCATATTTGCAGCGTTCCGCGCTCGTTGAGCTCCGGTAGTTGTCCGAATTAACTGATGTGCGGCCAAATATGTCCGAATTAACGAGAGTTTGATTGCATTAAGTAATGCATATGCTTGCCGGGACCAGAGGACAAGTTCGAATTATCCAGTTTTCCAAATTAATGAAGGTTGAATTAACAAGGTTTTACTGCATAGCCTGTTATTGTAACCACGATCATATATTCAACAAAAAGCATTATAAAGCTTTCAAAAAAAGGGACTTTTTTTCATGATAAGAAAGAGTTCAGCAGGCCTCCAAATGCGTCTGCTAATGCATCAATGTTGCAATAAAATAAATAAAATAAAAACATTGTAGGTGACAATCGATCAATCAGCTGCTTACTGTGCTCCCAGCAAAGCCAGGATGGTTCCAGCCCAGCACAGAGTACCCAGCCTCAATGGGGGTTGTTGCAATGCCATACTCGTAAAAGCCAGCATTGCCTTCACAGCACACAACCTGTAATGAAGAGCAGTAGCAATAAACAGGATGTTAGGTGACAAATAAAGCTGCCAAGCATCAAAATTACTCATAAAGGCATGAAATGGCAGCAAGAGAACAAACTGACAAGGCCATATAGGCAACATAATTTTAATCTTTGTGCACACAGTATAATGCCACAAAAAATGTTTAAAAAATTGTAGGGTTTTAATGCCGAAATCACGATTTCATTCTGAGGCACGTCATAGTGAGGGACTTTGGATTAATTTGGCCATCTGGTGTCAAATTAATTTAGCAAGTACCTAAATTTAAGTACACCAGCGTTTTAACAAATTTTCCCCTTTGCCACCAAGTCTGACAATGGCAAAGCAGAACTAACAGTGCTGGAACAATTTAGCAAGTTAAAAGGTACAAAAAAAAAAAACAAGTGAAAGAAACATGCCACCAGGTGACACAATGTAGGTCATGAGGTACTATTATTGTTCTGATAAGCTGCAGAGTTCAGGAATCGATAATAGTTGCTTTTTTAGTTGTCAAATTAACGTACTTATACTAATGATTGGCACTTGTACTACATTGTTCTGGTCACACAACAGCCTGCCAATCCATTTCACAACCAAAATTAAACATATCTGTGTTTGACATGCAGGTAGGTAACCTCTCATTCGACTAGGGTGGTATCTGTAATTCGGGGTTTCAACCAAAGGCCCTGGCTCGCACTACTTTTCGGGAGTCTGAAACAGCAATTTTTATTCCAATACAAGCTCTTTGTATGCTACACACTCTCATCTTAGCCACGAACTAGCACATAACAGGCACATAACTAATATGGAACTATACCAGAATGTTTCCATTTGCATAGACATTGGAATTTCTCCTGTCCACAAACACAGAGTCAATCTCATTCCCATCACGGGTGAGCAACTTGTGACGCAGGGCATTATGCTGAAACAGACGCAAGGGTCATATTAATTAAATGGAAGTCAAAGGAAGCTGCATGCAGTAAAAAATGTACAGAACACACAGGTAGTTTAAATGCTTACCTCTTCAATCAGTCTTGCTCTACCCTGAATGAGCATAGGTGCTACAATAAATGGAGTATTATACATTAAAATCACTCATTTCTTCCGTCATGAAGAAGCACCAACATAGCTTTCGAGATACGTAGTACATGCCATACAGCATACAGAAAATACTGGGCGTTCAAAAAGACTGCCAAAGATTCTTAATGATATGCAGCATATGCAGAATTTACTTGTTTGGCAACATAATATTCATTCCAGCAGACACCACAAGTTTGCTGATAATCAGTGATAAGCAATTAACTTTAGAGGACATGCTGTATTTACAACATTGAATACAGCCACTGCTCAAAGCATGTGCACAATATAAGAAAACAAGGAATCTTGATACAAACACCAATTATGAGATATCAGTGCTTGAAATTTGTGGCGAGCACATTAGTGTTCCATTTATTATTACTGTTTCTTGAAGAGCATCCAATGCATGCTTAGGGATCAATATCTCAGAACTAGTGCTTGTTGCAGGATTCCTAGCAAATGAACCTGTGTTCAGCAACTGCTTCTTTTTTAATTCGACAACTACAACCTGCCCGCTTAAGTTAATATTAAAAACAAATTCGTTGCCGTGGCATTTTGAATTAGCTTATAACTAAATATCAGCCAACGTGTGGCTGAATAAACTGATTCCCTCTACTACATGGTTTTTCAGAATTTTTGGTAGCCTTTGCAGCAACACTAGGTACTGTTAACTAGCGTATCTGATAAAATGTTGCGGCTGTGTGGCTCAGAAACAATTTTAAAATCAGTGATCAAAAGTCAACTAGAAAGTAAGAAACACATTACAAGCAGTAAATCTAATACACCTTGGTCATTTGCTAAATAATAATCTATTTTATGCTCTGTCAAGAAAGGTAAAGAAAAAGGTCCTACTTGTCTCAATACCACACACATACACACACAAAAAAAGAAAACAAATAACACATGTCGCACAGTGAGATAGTACTAATACAGTAGAACCCCGCTGTTACGTTCCCGGGTGCTGCGTTTTCCCGGCTATTACGTCGTTTTCGGCCGGTCCCGGCACAACTCCCATAGAACCCAATGCATTGGGAACCCCGCTGTTACGTCGCAACTGTGGGACCGTTCCCACATCATACGTTGCGAACTGCCACCCCGCGCCGGCCCGAGCGGCCATTTTGACTTTTCATGTCGCTTGGCTTGGTTGCTTAACGATGGCATTGGCCGCCCAAAGTGCCGGGGGCGACACTTATTACGTATTTTCGGTTTCCGCCAGCAAAAGTATGGCCCTTGAGATCCACATTTGCTATCTAAAGATGGTGTCTATGATGCGTTGCGGCCCTAAAATTGGTTTTGGCTCATAGATGTTATGTATAAAGTCCAAGGGCGATAATGCCGTCGCCGCACGCCGTATGTGCGAGTGAAAGCGTGCGAGGGGAGCCGACGACCGCGTCTGAATCTCGCGCGCGAAAGAAAGAAAAGCAGGGAGGAAGCGCACCTTCTTCCGTTGCGCTCGAGGCACCGGCGAGGGAACAAGGGGGGAGGGATAGCGGGCAGCATTGTGCTCTGACATCATACTGCGCGGCGGAGCGCGGTCGTGCGGGCCGTATCTTGAAAGCGATCTGCGTGGGGGCAGAGTCTACGCAGTGTAAGGGCGGCGGCGGCTTGTAGCTTTGTGCGTGCTGTGTGTTCTCGGCGCTCAGTTTGCGTTGAAGCGATAGACAACAGCACGAAGGTCACTTCGCTCGCTTCTGCAGCAGCGCTTAAATTCCTCGCGCCAGCATTTGACAGCGCATGTCCGCTGCTCATCGAGTGTGATGTGTTCATGTTTGCCTGTGGGCGCTGACACCATGCTTGTTAATATAGTCAATAAGCGAATGTTTACAAGTTTATACGAACGATAAAACTACTATCCTTACGTTGTATAGCTGTCTACTAATTTGCTATCGCAATCAATGCTTCGACTTTTGGGCGAAACTACTTTTTTTCACACGTAAGAATTAAAATAATATTGTGTGCAGTTCAACACTACTCCCATTTCTTAATTTTTCCTGTTTCCCGGCTCTTATGTTTTGTTTTTTTTACAGTCCCGTGAAAAACGTAACAGCGGGGTTTTACTGTACTATAACAAGAAAAGCAATGGTTTAACAAAATGGCAAACTACACAACCTGGTGCAGCATTGTGCAAAAACATTAGAAAATACCACCTGACAAAACACAGACAAAGGGGAGAGCTGAGCAGAGAAAAATATGAGGTAGACACGGAGTTGTTAGCACCAAGCTGTACAAGTTCATCTTTTTTGTTTGCATTTTCCTAGCTTGTTTCTCTTCGTTGAAGCAAATAGTGGTGCAACTGAGTAGCTAGCAAAAATGGGGACAAGCGCATACAGAAAGCTGCATTAGTCTAGCACCAGTATGCCACCTTTTCCATAGATGTAACAGCTTGTAATTGTTTTGATTAAGCTGCAAAGTATAGTTGCCGAAATGAAGATTAAGACAAGCGGCCTGCTACCGGAAAGAAAATATCATGTGTGCTGTCGCAGGTCACAAGCACTATGACGGTGCTGGACTGTTCCCACCTTTAGGTGCTTTGGGAGATAATTACAGCTTTACCTGTGCCCTTGCTAGATGGTCGTGCATGAAAAAAATGTCACTGGAAGTCACTTCCATATGATCCCTCATAAGGGACACGCTCCCTGGTAGCCCAAAATTTGGAGAAAGAAAAATGCCAACCGAGACGCTATACCGTATCAGTGAATTTTTGCGTGCTGCCACTCAATGAGAAGAGTTGCGCTTTGACCTCTAACGTCCGGTGTGTGGCCACGACCGGCTCCTCCGGGTTCCTTCATAGCAGCGCACAAGTCATCAGCGCCATCTTTTCTTTGTGCAGTTAGTTTTCACAGCCAGCTCCTTCGGCTCATATGAAAGCTGCCGGGAGTCCACAATGGACAGGAAGCGTTTGATTGCTTATGGCACTGCATTTAAGCTCAAGCTCAAGATTGCCGCACACCTAAGAGCATGGCAAGCGAGCAGCCGGCTGCAACATCTGCATCGGTGGCGTGCAGTGTCGTCAGAAGTAATTGTTAAGAGCTTTAACATAATGGGGATCTCCAATGCCATGGATAGCATGGAAGAAGACTAATTCCACAGATGTGCTGAGGAACCGATCGTAAGCACCAGTGGCAGCAATAGTGAAGACGAGTAGTCATGAATTAATAAATTAATTCTTTATAAAAAGAATAGCGTTCACTTTTGTGGTGGTGGGCGAGCACAAATGATTACGACAGGTTTCAGAGTATAATCCGAAAAATTTTACCAAACAACCGGGCACCATGTAAGGGCTGCACCTCACCAAACTGAAAAAAAAAAGTGCAGTCCTTACATGGGAACAACTCGAAGCTCTTGATAATGTTGCATTCATGGCATGCAAAAGTACCTCTCTTGTCACAGAAAGCTAATATTCTTTCGCGATGTCTGCATCTTATAATTAAGCAAATACATAACTGGCAGCCGAAATACCTTAAAGAAGGAACTTCCACTGTTTCTATATGAATGGCAATGTAGGAAGTGTATGCATTACTACTGTAACATGAAAACAAACTGCTAACAACTGGTAAAGCATTGAGTAAAATAAGAAAATACATACCAACTGCTGCCTGGAGCAGTTGAACTGTTCCAGGATACATCATTCTTCGACCAAATGTGTGCACTGCAATGTAACTGAAAATAAAATTAGACTTAATTTTGTACATCCTCACAAAGCTGCAATAACGTAAGCTAGCAACGATTCTTACAGAAGTTACACATACAAGTAACCCCTCATTCAAGCAATATGAAAAGGAACACTCAAACTGCTTACAAGAGGCTGTAGTAGCTAGCATACACGTCACTCTAAAGTGTTCAATGACTATAGATGTTTAAAGGAAAAACTACTTCTTGCATATTAACTTTTTACTTCTTATTACTTATTACTTTTTACATATTAACATGTCAGATTCAAATCCACACATCACAAGTAATTGTTGCTTAAAAAATCTAACGTCCCCCTCATATTGCGGATGACTGTAGGTCATATGCCCTTGTTCTACACATTCATAAAGCAAGTTATATACATGACTTTACCAGAGAAGCCTCTCGTTTTTGTTTTTTCAACACTCACCTCATTGCAGGACAATTCTAGTTACTTCTATAGAGTTCTGTTCAAGTACATTAGTGAGGCTTACCTCAGTATCTCACATGGCAAGGCACGCAAGCTTGCAAAAAAGCTTCCTCGTTTTGATGGTTGGATTTCGACTTCAACACGTGGTTTGCTCTTGTCCCTACAAAAGGCAAAAAAAGAATAGTATATACATTCACAGCATTTTTTTTACACGTTCTCGCTTACTGTAACTTGCTCTTCCTGCGTAGATAAAATACCAATGACAGTAAAATAGTCAGGTGCCTCGTGTTTATAAGTTACTTTTCCCTGTATGTGTCACTGGTGCGTGCATGCAATTCCACCTGTTTCCCATGACACAAGAAACCTTGGCACTGCTACTGGCATTAGCACTGGTGGCTAACTAGTACTATGACCTACTCAATAATCAATACAACAGACAGTGTTTACTGCCTTTACAAACAAGACATCAATGCCGACAGACACTTCCGGTTAACATTTAAAGAAGTGGCATTGATATGATTCCCTACAGATGGCCCAGAGAAACAAAAATCACAATGTCGCCCCTTGCCAAGTTAATAAAAAAAAACTAATATAATAAAATGGAGCATTACCATGCGCGCCTAAGGAGATGGCTAGTTACCATAGTATATTCTTATGTAAGGACGACACCCCTAAATTTGGACCAAAGTATTTTTTTTAACCACCAGAATACAGTGATTCTTTGTATGTAAAATGTATTTAGCAAACTATTCGCATATGCCTAAGATGCACCTCCCAATAAGCTGCAGCTGCACAGTATCAGCTTGGCGCATAAAGCAATACTGCACAACTTATCAGGCTCCTCTTCGGCTTGTTGATTGCCTTTACAGTTAACAGCCTGTAAGTGAAGCTCATTAACCAAGTCTGTGTCGTCCCAGGATTCATATTTCAGTGCCCCATGTTTTCCGCCAGGTGCATACACGCG
This sequence comes from Dermacentor silvarum, assembly GCF_013339745.2. Taxonomy (NCBI): domain Eukaryota; kingdom Metazoa; phylum Arthropoda; class Arachnida; order Ixodida; family Ixodidae; genus Dermacentor; species Dermacentor silvarum. Next base: position 198,507,214 of record NC_051154.1, on the reverse strand, counting down.
AGAACAGCACGCATCACTTTTCGTTGGCAGTGCCTGAAGTGCAAGGCACCTAAAACATATGGGGGCGATTTGACCGTAACATTTCATACACATTTCTTATGAAAACTTGTGAAAGAAGCTAAAGGTCTGCGTTTTTCTGATTATAAAGTTATTCATGAGCAACAGGTCATATATGGATCTACCACACCAAACAAACACCAGCCTAAAACGCAACCCTCTCCGATTTTTTTTTTTTTAACATTGTGGGCATTAATTTATTTCCTTTCTGTTGTGCCTACTAGGCCTTGAAAGATGTATAATAAATACATATTAGGTCTAAAAAAAATGTATTCCAAAGATATTGTGTGAAAAAAAAAAATTGGCTGCCTGAGCACCAGTTAAATTGTACCCTTAAAAGCTAAACATATAGCAAATAAAAGAATAAATTTTAATTCCATGAAAGTGAAGGTTTCGTCTGTGCATGTTAGAAAAGTTGTACTTTACTATGCCCTCTCCTTTGTGAGCCAACTATTTTTATCATAATAATGCAGGCAAAAAAAGCCAATTTGGGGCATTTTTCCTATTTCTTAATAAAATCATCACATTTATCTGCAGTTGATTTGTTTGTTAACTATTCCTGGTGGTCTTGTTACCAAACAATTGGCTAAAATATCTCAACATGCAACAACCACAAAATATTCGTGAAAAAATATCCCAGACCTGCAAAAAATCCGAGGACACCTAAGCACTTCTGATGAGTTGTGAATAAGAAAGCATTAATGTCTAATGGAATGCCGCTGAACGGTCCTTCGAGTTTTGCACTGCGAGTAATGTACTACCCAAGCCAGCAAACAGCAGCAGCCTGCGGTGCCAACGCCGCACACCACCGACGTCCTGTGCAACAAGAGACCGAGGAAGCAGCAGCATCCTCCAAGGCTGGCAGGCAATAGCAGTACGTGCTGCCCAGGCCAGCAGGCAGCAGCAGCCTGTGGTGCTGGCTCGGGCACCACGGGCTGGCTTCCGAGAGCAAGAGTGAGGGGGACGTGGTGTCGCGGCGATGCCCCCTCCCCTCACGCAACCACCTGGCATGCTACCGCAGCAGGTGTCCCCCCCTTCTGCCCTCTCTGCTCCTTCGAGGCGCGCTCGTGAGGTGGCATTGCAGCCAATGGGACTTTAGGTGCTGTTTCACTGCTACAGGCTACAGACGCAAGCTTTTTCGCTCAATGGGCCATTTGATGCTTTCACACCAAAATTGCATTTGTGTCACATTTTCAGCTGTAAATTCTACTATCAAGGTGTCCCACCTAAAAATATGAACAGTTGCATATTTCATACAATATTTCTTTTGGAAACTTTCATCGGAGTAATTTTTGTTTTGGGCGAGAAAAATATTTTTGACATTTCGTCCCAACTCCATTCGGTGCCGTCGACCAGCAGTGCATCTCCTCTGCAATACATGCCTTGGGGAGGTGGGAAACCTTACGTATTAACTGCGTTTCTCTCGGGAAGGTGTTGCAGAAGTGCTTGAGACTGCTGTGCCTCCGTTTATTTACCCGCCTCCAACTTCTCTGTCGATGAATAAGAAGTCAGCCTTGCACATTTCTTTAGACTCAATAAATGTCAATTTAGAAAAAAAAAATCGAACATGAGCTTTTCAGCTGGTGCGTTTGGCGTGGAATGACCTATATACCATATTTACTCGATTGTAACGCAAGGGCTGACTTTTCATTGCATCAATCAAGAAAAAATAAAACCGGAAAAGTAACGCGAGGGGTGACATTTTGTTGTGTCCAGCAAAAAAAAAAGAAGAAAACCACTAAAGTAATGCGAGACCACCGGATGCATGAAAAAGTGGTAGCTTTGCCCAAAAAGAGAAGCATCAATTGGGATAGCAAATTAGTAGAGAGCTATATGGAGTAAGGATAATAGTTTTATCAGCTGTATAAACTTGCGACACCTTCGCTTATAACTGAATTAACATACATGGTGTCAGCGCGCACAAGCAAACATGAAAAGATCACACTCGATGACCACAGACGACCACTGTCAAAACGCTGGCGTGAGCAAGCGTGGCCGCAGCAGCGAGCGAAGGTTCATGCGGTCTATCGCTTCAACAGAAAATGAGCAGTGAAAGCACAGCGCATTCAAAGGTATGAGCCGTGTTGCAGATCGCTTTCAAGATACAGCGCGTGACAGCCGCGCAAAGTACAAATATGCAGTTGGTGGCAGAGTAGAAGCCGCGCCCTCTTCCTTCTGCGCTGCCCTTTGGCTTTTCTCCTTTCGCGTGGGAGTCACCAGTTCTTCCTGCGCCCGGTCGCAAGATACGCATTTTGTGCCGCAGCCTAAACGTTGCCTCCGCTCCCTCCCTCCCATCCCTCAACGGCCTTTCGTACGGCGGAAGACGCCGAAGTTTGCTCTTCGCTGTGCGTTCGCTCTTCGTGAAAGAGCGTGTCCCTCGCACGCTTTCCCTCGCACATTTCACCCGTTGATTAGAATTGGGTGCATCATTGCACTTTTTAGACAACTTAAATTTCGGTATTCGGTTGTAACACGAGGATCGACTTAAGGTAGCAAAAATCTAGAAAAAAACTTAATGCTTATACTTTCATTTCAGATAGAAAGCTCCGGTATGTACGCAGTCCTTTTTTTCCATTTAGTTGAAAAAAAAAATTAGGTAAATTAAAATCACAGTAGCCGACCAATTTTCCGGACTTCGCGGGGACTGAAAAATAGTCATAAAAATTGAACAGTCCAAAAAACCGAACAGTCCGAAAAACTCGCGCACCCCCCCCCCCCCCCAATAAAAAAAAATTATGAGGCTTAGAGCGGCTTAAGAAAACTGTCGCAGTTTCACCCAAAAGGGGTGCCTATTCGCGCTGTCTATTCTCTCGCTTCAACGCGAATGTCGAACAAAAAAAAAAAATTGAACATTGGCATCTAGATTCGTACGAAAAATTGGTCGCGAAAATGCATTAGCTCTATGGGAACCCTAACGGTACATCTATGAAGTCTGGAATATCCAACAAGTTCGAATTTTGGAGTCCGAAAAATCCGTCGGCTACTGTATTCATGAAACATTTATTGAAGGTCATTTTGACCAAGAGTACGAAAAAGGGAAGTTTCCCCAATACGCAGGCATATCAAAGCAGTTCATGTAGACTCAAGTTCTAAAAGTTAAAATCTTGGCTCACGCAAAGCGAGAGAACATATAGGTACACTCCCACATAATCAGAGAAGAAAAACAAAATCTTACACAAGAGGGTCATTCCAACGGAAGTCAATTGGCCAGGCATAGAACTCACTGTCATATTTGGCAAGCTCTGTCTGAAAAAAACAAAGCAAAAGGAAAGAACTCACTATATATCTAAGAACCAATCCATTGCCAGACAGTGACACAAAACTGATTAGCAATCTTACCTTTGACTCCTTGCTTAGATTTTGTTGTGCAGCCTGGAGGGCTCGCAAGAACTGACCATAGTCGGAACTGGCAATACGCCCGATGCCTGAAAGAAAAAAATTACTTAACCTATAGCAAAAACCATGCCGAAAAAGAAAATCACGCAAAATTCCAAATGCAAAGTTCCATATGAAAGCCTGGCCAAGGGGTTCCTGAGCAAATGATTGAGAGATGAGTGCACTATCGGAAAGCGTTATGAAATAACACCCACCCATGACAGCTATTTCTACAGAAAAGATGTACATACATTTAGAAGGTGATCTTGATTGTTGCAGTAATTGCCAATTTTCGCTCACATTTTTCTCAAGCCACAAGCAAATTAACAATAGCAGACTTAATTGCAAATAAAGGCTTTACAAAATTAGACTACTGTATAGACACAGAGGTTGAGTTTGGTGACAGCGGCAAGCACAAAATGTACCAATGCATGATTATGGCTATGGCTCAGCACACCTAAGCTGGTATGGGTTTGTCGTGCTCGATATGAATAGGGCAGTTTTCACCTCCTAAAGTTTGAGGTGTGCCTTATGCACAATGAAAATTTCTAAATATTTATTGCAGATTTAAGAAAGGGATGTGGTCACAATATGAATGTGGCTATTACACACGTCTATACAGGATTATCAAAGCACTATTTCTTCAGAATCAAAAACACATATTCAAAGTAAACCAGGCATTTTACCTAAGCAGAAATTAAACTAAGAGACACTGCCACAGTGACAACAGCTATGCCACTTGCATGACGAAGCAGAATGCAGTGATTGTAGCAATCACCAAGATCAAGCCAAGGATGCAAGATCAGTTGAAGTACATTTTGACACTGCAGAACAGGCTGGGTTACAAACAAAAATCAATGTGCATGGGAATGTAGGAGAATAAAGGATAAACTTACATACTCATGCCACATTTACAAGTTGTGCACTGGAAGCTAGCCATGGCTGCCAAATGAAGCGTCCTGTCCTATTTACTAGTACAGCTCACAGCTACCATAAGGTCTCCAGGGCTGCCCACCCAGGCATGGAATGCCAAGCAACAAATCGAACAAAAGCAATGTCTCTTATAAGAATGGCTTGCTTTCATTCTGCTCAAGCGTATGCAGAGCATACAGTGCAAAAACATTTCAGGAGACCCGAGACTCAAGAGAAATCATCCAACTTAGTTTACTGGCAGTGGTGAGTGTTGCAGAACTGCTAAATTCTCGAAAATGCTGCATTAGACCAGTTAGTGCACAGATATTTTAGGTGTTAAGTCAGTCACAAAAGTTTACGAGAGGAAATTTGTGAAAAATCTCAATTTCTGCAAAGCCAGCACACAAAGCTTTGAATTCAAAGTTTGAATCTGTAGTAGTTTTTGGTGATCCACTAAACAGGGATTAACCATTAAATTAGAAGCACCATCCCTGAACAGAGCAGAAATTCACATTTGTCACTCAACCCAGTTTTATTTTTTTAGACTTCACAAGAATGGTAAAGGGCTGGCCTGCATAGCTCAAGCAATGCACAACCATATTTTTCCCAGCCAGAGTCACTTTACATACATAACTGTGTTTTTAATGTTATTTATTGACAAATCTGTCTGATGTCCACATGCCCACACGATAAATGGGCGTTGTACATTAGTTAATATAAGTGCTTGATCTTTAAGTCTTGAATGTCACATTTAGCCATTTCACTCCTAAGTATGAGCTGTACTCTTACTGGTAGTTTGTACCAATTTGTTTATACAGTGAGCCACGACTTCACTACCTCATATCAGATTGTGCCCATTTTCACCACACACATTTTTCTTTGATGATTTACACTCCATTTATTGTCATCTGTTCAGGCACTCATATAATTAAAAGCTACATGAGGGCTGAAGGAAAGACTCTTTTACACAACAAGTGCTTTTCATCAATGTTTTGGGTGAATATAGCAGATGAACAGCATAGACAATATATTTTTTCTAATGAGATATAATGTGTCAACATTTGGAGATATTTAAAGAAAAGAAAAGCAAATAAACAAAGGTTTACACATTTTTTCCAGAGAGAAGCTGGAATTCATGTGTTAGCTAAAGAAAGAAAAACAAAATCTGAACACTGCTGCCTTCATGCATACGTCAACATAGGCACACTAAGATTGCAAGTTTAACCGAGTCCTCAGTGTGAGCCAATGTCATAGGTGGGTGCCGGTGAGTGTGAGTGAACGCAAGTATGAACATTAGTGAATGCAAGTAGATGTGAGAGAGTACCAGTGGCGCACCGATGGGGGTGGGGGGGTTCTAACCCCCCCACTAGTCCAGCCCCACCAGTCCAGTGTACCTTCAGTGTTCTGTTCACACTGCCATTAGAATGCAGGAGGTGGCTTGAGGTCGAATTTTCCTGATTAACAAAAACACTCTATCATTGTCTTGTATTTATTCATTCACTCTTAAATTCAAGGAGGACCAACCGTGTTGGTAGTAACAAGAGTTTTCTTAATTGAAGGCACATATGAGTAAGTAGGGAAGGGAGGAAACGTTCCCCGTGCAGCTAACCCTATATGAAACCAAAGGGAAAACAGCACATTCAAGCCATGGAAGCGCCGAAAGGGGTTAACCCCAGAAGAAATAGAAAAAATTGCTTGGTCCGAGCGTTGTGACTCCATCCGTCACCAGACTTGCCAGAACTCTTTGCGACTTGTCGCTTCCAATCGTCGGGGATTCGTCAACGCTGCAGGTGGACTAACGTGTGCTATAACTACTGTAGTTGTGAACTTTAATTAGTTCCTGTTAAACTTAACATGTACACTGTAAGCTCTAACTGACGACCTATCCTAATGCCTGTGTAGCTGTTAGCGTCCCCTTACGTGTATTTTTTCTATTTATCATTGATCGATATTATGTGTATAGGGTCGCGTGAGTTTGATTTTATTTGCTTCATTCTTGTACTTGTATCTTGTCAGATATAAAGCTATTTTGTTTTCAACCCCAGTCTCTGCTCCCTTCACTGTGTGCTTATGTACAGACCAACCAAACCCTGCTGTCATTTCATGTCGTCGCCTTCGCGCTGAAGACGCACGAGTGACAGTTTGTAACATGCACATTATTATTTTGGTGCTCTATCCACACTATTACTGACATCCCTGAGTTATCCCACTCCATCATTCATAAGTGATCTCCTCAAACACTTCACTGCTACCACGACCGTTTAGGTAAGAGCTTCAACGGATGACCCCGTGCACTGCTCTGGAGACCAGCTTCTTGGCCCTATCAAACTCTTTCAAGGCTGAGTAAAATGCTGAAGAAATAAACATTGTCATCATCCTTGGTGTCATATTATTATAATTACTAGGCATTTTATTTGCTGTTAGATTCCTCTGGCTAAAGCAAGGAAATTGCATATTATGGAAAGTGCTGCTTCCCCCCCTCCCCACAAAAATTCACCCCCTGGCAGAGATCCTGAGTGTGCTACCTGGTCAGTACACATACATTTTTCCAACCTATGCTTTCTCAACATTTTAAACAAAACTTCAAACAATGAGAGCTCTCTGCTCCAAACCTAGACACACGTAACTGAGCAGCAACTGTATAAAAAAACTAAGCCTTACCTCTCAAGCAAATGGTGCCAACCATGACCACGCATATGACACCTGCCAGCCTGGTCAAGGCATAAACACCTTCAAATGTGACATAACCTGCACACAAAAAGAATGATAAGGAATGGGTATGTGCACACACACACACACACACAGTATATATATATATTGCTAATTCACCAATATACACGCAGTTACGTAAGACAGAACATAAAAAAATTAAGGGGGAAGTCCTTGTCTGTTCACATCTTTCTTACAGTTAACATGCCACTCAATTATGCCCACCAACAAGCAAAAAAATGTTGTGTTCTATCAGACTTTTTCTTTACTGGGGTGCTGTTGATGGCTGCAATACAAGAAGACTTGGAAACATCTGCAACACAGTAGTCACAAGAAGATTGACATTGCTTTGCTCAAGACATTCTCATCTTCCTCTTTTCTGGGGTTTCACGTGCCAAAACCAGTTCTGATTATGAGGCATGCCGTAGTGGACGGCTCCAAATAAATTTTTACCACCTGGGGTTCTTTAACGTGCACTACAACCCAAGCACACGGGCGTTTTTGCATTCCGCCTCCATTGAAATGCGGCCGACGCGGCCGGGATTCAATCCCACGACCTCGTGCTCAGCAGCGCCTTAGCGAACTGAGGACATCCTCATGAAAAGAATTCATCCAGACGCCCTTTGGAGACAAATTCATTCCTTCAATAGTCTCTGTTACTAGGCTCAGGACACACCACATTTGTTGCTGCTATTCTCACTGTCTCTAGTGATCAAACTCACTTACTCATCTGTAATGTGGTTAGTCTACAAGTATGAAATGAACCTCGCCAAGAAGATGTATATCCTTCTGCCATTTCATGGCCAACAACAGGTTAACATAATAAACAAATGCATATATCATGTGGGAAAGCAATATGTTTCCTGCAGGCATCCCAAGTCACCGAATCAGTAACTTTGACAGTCAAAGCAGGTAATAAAGAAATATATATATATATATATATATATATATATATATAAAAGTTATTGATTTTAATAACCCAGATAGTAAAAAAATTGGCATCTTTGCTATGTAGTCCAATTTAGTGCAAAGAGATTCCGAAGTTTTGCTAAGCTTGAGGGCAAAGCAGAGTTTAATGTTGGGCTAGTTAGTACACCACTGCTAAGGTATGTGCTGCAAAAGGTAAGTACAAAGAACAAGCAAACAGAAAAGAAGCATGAAGCTTCATGCTTCCATTTCTCACTCATTTCACAGGAAGAGCGCTTCTCGGCAAAGCTTGCCCCCTCGTGATGCTTGACTGCACAACTACTTTCCACTGGCCGGCGAGAAGAAAATAGCAGCTGCGAGGTTCGCCAGATGGTAGTCCTTTTTATATGAAGCTCAAAGTACAAACAAACTTCTATATCTATGGCCTGCAAGATAGCAGTGCAGCACACATTGCTTGCCGCACACGCCGCTGAATCTCGAGGCCATGCTCAGCTAATACAGCCTCTCTCGTTAAGCCTACAGCAACAAAAAACAGAGAACCGACCTGAAGAACTGCGTTCGAATGTCACCAATAGTCTGCTGTCAAAGCATCATGACAGAAATCTAAAGAAAATGCAACTATCTATTGAGAATTAAAGGGCGAAACAGTGCAGGACAACAATTTGGTATGTCTGAGAGGGCTGGCACCTCCTTTGATGGGTCCCGCCATGTGGCCATCTGCAAGTGGCCCTTTCGTGTGCTAGTGTTGAACATAAATCAGGAAAAACCGTACGTGATTTCATTTTCAAGTATGAGTTAATTGGAACTCAGTTTGAACCAATTTGTTAATACAGTGAGCCACCACTTCACTACCTCATATGACATTGTGCCCACACCACACACATCTTTCTTTGATGATTTACATTCCATTCATTGTCATCTGTTCAGGCACATAATCTATTTAAAAGCTACATGAGAGCTGAAGGAAAGGCTCTTTTACACAAGTGCTTTTCATCAATGTACAGGGTGAATATAGCGGATGAATCTATATATGCTAACTATATAACATAAAAAATATTTCACAAACAAACTTTATTTTGCTTAATAAAAACATTCGCACAATATTTATGACGAATGCCCCCCAACCCAGACATGTGGAATTCATTCCTTACCTAAAGAAAAGATTCCTTTCGTGAGGACAGGTGAAGGGAGCTTTCAGAATACACATGCTTGCCCCATACATCCTTCGTGGTAAGAATGCATGAAGGGCTGCTCACCGAAGGTTAGGAAGAGGCCCAAGGAAAGGAAGGTTTCAGAATTTGGCCCTAAGGCATTGTTGCTTAAAAAGCCTTCTACAGAAATTATCTAAAAAATCTGAAGCAACGTAGTTACAGGTGCCTGAAGCAACAGCAAGTCACTTTCTACTCTTCCCTGCAGTCTTCCTACAGCGTTCATCCTCAATACAGTATGCGAAAAGTATGCGTAGTCTTTGGGACACATTGGGCTGGAACATTTTGTTGTATGGTACTTTAACTCTTTCATGTGGAATGTCTACCAATTTTGCCGTAACTGCCCCATTTGCTACACCCCTGCTGCCATTGTCAAGTCCCGTGACTACACCAGTACATCGCAATTAATGGCAGTGTGCTTTGCAGCAGATCACACATCATAACAATACGTGGCAAGCAAGGAAGATGGTAAATAGCATGTGGTGTTTTGCTCGCAATTTTAGACTTCCCACAAAACAGTGAGCAAAAATATGTTGCCCAGAATATTTTTTCTTTTACCTCAATTTTCATCTACTAAAACAAGCTACCACAAAACACAGAAGGATAGTGCTTTAAAATAAAAATACTGTGTTTTGTTAAGCAGTAGATTTTAATTCCCCAGATGAGTTAATGCTAAAAATGCCTATACTGAAGTGCTTCTTTTAATCAATGTGGATTTACTCGATGTTCACACGAATGGCAGTTTCGACAAGTTGGTAAGCAATGCTGTTGTAAACATTAAAATAAACTAAATAAACAGTCATACCTTGTGCCTGTACTAATTGTGCACGAAATGAATACAAGCGTAACAAACACTTAATTTCATCCTGTCTCTTACCTTTCCGATTCACAAAGCAACCGTTTTTTGTTTTTCATATCTGTACGTACCCTTACTCTCACCCCCACAATAATGGCCTCAAGTTCTTTTTTTTTTTTTTCTGTGCACGATAAATAAAAGAATGTGTCCTTTTCACACAGCGCTTCTACACTCAAGATGCCCAAACCTGCTTAATTGCCCTATAAAACCCACAAGCTTGCCCAACATGCCAATTACCTTCTAGTATGAAAACAAATGCCATCTACACATATCATTGAGTGTTTACACATGATCTATAGGTAGGATCTTTTAAGGTTTCCAACTTACCTCTGCGGTACAAGACTGCAGCGATGATAGGTGAAGTGTAGACACCTATAGACCATGCCAGTGAAAGCTGTGAAACATAAAAAAAACAACAAAGATTTGTGCATGCCTTTCAAGTCTGAAAAAAATTCATTCTACATATGGTCGTGACTGTTTTCCCTGGTTAGCGTGCTGACTTGCATCACTTGAAGCAGACATGGCTGGGATGAGTTAAGTAAAGCTGAGGCTTAAATAATCAGACTAAAAAATTCTCGTAACTGTAAACTTTTCCATCGCTTACATTTGGGTGTTGGTACATGCATTTTTTGGACTGTTGAAAACAGGTGCAGAGAGCAGGTGTTCATGTACGCTCACAACAGACTAGCACAGATTGTGATGGCACCACCCAGGGAGCTCTCACTGAAACATCTATAACAAGCATCCCATTGAAGCAGCACACAGCTGACAGCTATTTCATTAGCTCAGCCATAAAGCGACAGATGCTCAAAGACGATGTCTATCATAGTAGTAATTGTATGACATAAGAAGACTCCCCCCTGTAAAAGCTTGCAAGTGAGCACAGTTTTGTACAAAGTAAGGATTAATGAAATTTGATGACTGATTAACAAACAAGTATGCTGATGCAAATTCATACAGGTTGAAATGTGAAAAGATGCATGTGGGTTAAACACACATACAGACATGCCAAACGTACAAAAATGCTAATACAGAAGCAAAGGTGCATGTGCACTGCATGGGCATGTGCAGGGCAAGGCAAACAAAAAAATGAAGGATTAAGCAAACAGGTTATAGAAAAAATCCATGCATATTTCAAACACTAACATAATCTGCATGACAATGACCATAGTAATGACCGTCAAAAACAGAAAAGCATTCCTGAAGTATTGGTGCACACCCAGAATGGTGAAACAATACAACATGGCATACAATGTATTACACATGGCAGCTGACAAGAACACTTCGGCATATGGCTTGTGAGGCATACAGCCCCAAATTTAGGCCCTTGCAAAGGCAGTGAATCAGGACTGCTCTTGCAAGGGCCTAAAGTAGCAAAGTACAGCCATTGCTGCCTCTAAGGCAAACTAACATTTTTATTTTGCTAGTAAAAGTTGTCTTAAAGATTTGACTTCTGAACTACTCAGAGATCTTTTACCACCTAAAAGTTCATTACCAAAGACACGCTGTGAAGTTATACTACGAGATTTACTTGTGTTCAATGAGTTTAAAAATGCACAATGACAACTGTCTTGGTACAGTTAGGTAAAGTAAAATTCTAGTAACTACAGTCAGTGATAAGAAACACCGTGCCACAGGATGCACTTATTACTGCAGGCAAAAGTGAAACTACCATCAGCTTAGCATGAACTCTGGGCTTCGTGAATGTGCAACAGTCAAAGAAGTTGCGTCGTGAATTGTCTCCAAGTTGAGTGCTCTTAACAAATGGCAATGCCATAACTCAGTTCTGTGTTACAATGTAAATCTTGGAATGTTCTGCAATGTGCTGCTGATAGGTCATGAGAACAAACAGAACTTATTCAGACTCACTCACAAGAACATTTACTGGTGAAAATAAGTTATACTTTGATTTTACTTGCAATAATGAGTTACACTGAGTGTTTACACAGGTTTATGAACCCTCTTGCATGTCATATGCACCTATGAGATGTATGATGCCACAAAATTTTACTTGCAATAGCAAGTTGTACTTGGCTTTTTCAATGGTTCGTGTAATCTTGTCTGAAGCCTCCTTTGTGTCGTGTTATCATGTACACAAAACAGGAGGAAAACGACGTAAAGGTGCGCATAAAAATCTCAAGAGATAACAGCTGTAATACCACAATACCATGCCGCAAACATACATGACTAGAAGTGCTGTGCCTCACTAGTGCAAGTTCGTCAACGCGCACCTGAAGTGGCGATTGATGAACAAGAGCACATGTCAGCAACACTGTAAGGGAGGCCTGAACTTACAATACAAGTCCGTTCAGTCACAGTTTAATGTGCGAGTCTCAGTGAGCCCTAAACTAAATACAAATGGCTCTAAGTCACTCAGCAGGGCTCACACAGACTCAAACTCAACAGAAATCAGACTCTGTCGAACTTGCTCAGACTTGGACATGAAAGACACTGGCAGGCTCACTCAAGAATCGCGAAAGCTCAAGGACTCATAATCCCTTGGGCACACTCATGGAATTGCTGACTCACTCACACACATGGAAACATGAACTCAGGCTCACTGGGACTCGCGGACATAGGCCAGTGAACTGAACTCATGAGTCGACTAACTCAAAACTCACTTGGAGCCCCCTGTGAGTGAGTGTGCCTCAGTAAGTCCAAGTGCGAGTATGAGCGAGTCTGAATGATTCCTACAGGGTTTGAGTCTCCGGTAAACACGAGTCTGAGTGAGTTCAAGTGAAATGAATCGGAGCTTGTGTGACTCTCTCCAAGTTCAAGCAAGCCTAAATCACGTGTCTGTCTAATTGTTTTTAAGGGTCCACAAGAATATGTGCAAAAATAAGTTTTGATTACTTCAAGAGAATTTGACTCTATCCACGGCAGGCTCTACTGAATGCAGTAAGCCTATGTGAGGAATGCGAATTAAGGACTTCTGTTTATTAAATGAAACTTTGCAGACATAAGGTGCCAGGTTATCAAGTAGACTGTGCAAGCATTTGGGTGCATAAACACCATTCACCAAACCAATTAGAAACATTATTGAAACAATATCCAATATTTACAGTGCATAACACTGTGCCCCTCTACGTCAACTGATCCCGACCCATGCATGTGTATGCGCACACACACACAAACAAATCAGTTAAAACCTTGGCACTAGATTAATTGTGACTTCATTACACACATCTCTCTCTTAATCATGAAATACCCTTACCATGAGATGGTGATTATAAGTCCAAGCGAGTTGCAAGCCAGAAAGTCTGAGTCAGTCAAGTCGCGAGCCTGAGTGACTGCATGATCATAGGTCATCAAAATGGGCAGAACTCCCTCAGACTTGGCGAAGCTTGCTTTGACTGTTAAGGTCACGCCCAGACAGGCTCACTCACCAAAATTAGAGACAGATAGGTTCAGTCCACCTCACGGGCTCATAACAAATATAGTGTCGCACAACAATTTTAGTGTCACTTTGAGTGAGTGCACTTTGCCATTAGTGTCATGTACACCCGTGAGCAAAAGGATACGGACCAGGGGTTGCGCGATAAAGCCAATTTTTTCATCTGCCTGTGAACGCAACTTGAAATTGAGGACTGCAGTCCAAACTTGGCATTGCGAACTTTTCAGTGTGCGCGTCAATTCCAGCTTATGCTTATTAATTACGAAGAAATTCACTTTTTTCGGCTACCCTATGGTCCATGTACTTTTGCTGCAGAACGCACTAACCAGTGAATTCCTTCGATGAGCTCACTTCACTGCATCAAAGCCTCAAGCAGTGCTTCAAAATAATGCTCAATACAGAGTCTGCAATAAATTTAGAACCCTTTCTGCAATTTCAATTAGAACCCTTTTTGCAATTTCAAATGTTATATGCGTGCTCATGCTATCTGCGATGGAAACCACTATTTTCATCTGCACGCCCTTAATGTGATGCTTTCTTGGCTCGCGACAATTATATTAACACAGTTGCAAAGAATTACTCTACTTGAACTAAAATTTATCCTAGCTACTGTTTAGCAATATCACAGTGTTATTTTGCAGACATTGCATGAAATAAGAAGCAGAATGCAATGCTTCGACATCACCATCAATAAGAAATGACACTTAACTATATATCAGCATGCCACTAATGTGACACTGTGTGACAAAGTGCACTTGCTCAAAGCAACACTAAATTTGTATGTGTAACTGGTCAGGGTGTCTACCAAGTTGACATTTTCAGATTCCCTGAGTTTTCCAGGTTTTCCCTGAGTGATTTTGCTAAATTCCCTGAGTGAAACGGAACTTTCTTTTACATCAAGATGGGCTGACACCATGTTGCCTGATGCTGTCACTCTTTAGTAAGCATGTTAAAAAAAATGCGAAGCATCAATTGCGATAGCAAATTAGTAGAGAGCTATACGGAGTAAGGATAGTAGTTTTATCGATCAGCTGTATAAACTTAGACATGCAGCAGCATCAGCAATGCGCCGAACTGTTGTCGACGCCGTCGGCGTTTTGCCCGCGTTCGCACCGAACGCGCACGGCGCTGGTGACTGTTGCCTGTGCCTCTGGGGGCGGCTCGGAAGTTTTCGACATCAGAACGGGACACTCGTCGAGCAGCGTCCGGAGTCTTTACCACCTTCTCGCCTCACCATATTTTTATATAAATACGCATTTGGTGGCGCAGCTAAACGTCGCCCCCCCCCCTCCCTCCCTCCATTACCGCAACTTTCGTTCCCTTTCAATTAAATTACAGCTAATTTAGGGACGGGCGAATAGTGGATTTGAGGTTCGAAGCAAGTAGTGATTTGGTCAAATAATTTCGAATCGAATAGTTTGAACAGTATATATCACATATTACAGTAAAACCTAGTTAATTCGAACTTCACGGGATTGAAAAAAAAAATGTCCGAATTATCAGGATATGCAGAAAACAATAAGCAAATGCTTACTACGACAGCACGATTTTATTAGTATAATGGATGAGCAAATCCTTTCGCTATTTAGCACAAAAGCAGTGCGGAAGCTGCAATTCTCGTCATCTCGTGACTGATTGGCTCTCGCAGCGGCGATTGAAGCCTCGCGACTTCCTTCGCAGCACGGCTGCGGCGCGCGCCATCATTTGCGACACGCTTTGCACTACCGCGCGCACATCCCGATAATTTTTTCGCCAGTAAGCTCAACGCCAACGGATCGCACGTCCATCGTAATGTAGCCGGTGCGCTTCATCCTCGACAGCTTTGCCCCGAGTCAAACCGAAACAACTGCTTGTCGCAACCGCGGCCGCTATCGACACGATTATGAACGGCGACTTTGCGGTGCTTAAGGGAATGGCCACGAATAGCGGCAAAAACGCCCGCTTCATGCCGCGAGCGGCAACGCATCATGACGCGCGCGGCAAAAGCGGCAGGAATCGGGGGTGTTATGCCACGTACACACTAGCGGAAAAACGCGCGCGGCACGCCGCCGGCGGCAAGACGCGCGCCGCGAAAGCAGCCGCGAAACGGGTTTTTCTTGCCGCGGCAGGGATCGCCCCTGGACCGATTTCTTGCGGTTTGCCGCGTGCCGCGAATGAAGGAGACCAATGAGAGCGGCCCGCTTCCGTGACGTGCGCGCGGGAAACTGGTACCATGCGGACCCGCCCGACCACTTGTTTCTCGTTTCGCACTATCACCTGCACGCGTGAGCTCCCGGATAGTTCGAGAAGGGGAGAGGAGTCTAGTCTGTCACGTAATTGCCGCAGCGGCGCGCCGCCGGTTGGTGTGGCCGCCCTGCCGCTGCTGCGATTTGCCGCCGGCGGTGCGCCGCGCGCGTTTTGCCGCTAGTGTGTACGTGCCATTATGCCACGTACACACTAGCGGAAAAAACGCGCGCGGCGCGCCGCCGGCGGCAAGACGCGCGCCGCGAAAGCAGCCGCGAAACGGGTTTTTGTTGCCGCGGCAGGGATCGCTCCTGGACCGATTTTTTGCGGTTTGCCGCGTGCCGCGGATGAAGGAGACCAATGAGAGCGGCCCGCTTCCGTGACGTGCGCGCGGGAAACTGGTGCCATGCGGACCCGCCCGACCGCTTGTTTCTCGTTTCGCACTATCATCTGCACGCGTGAGCTCCCGGATAGTTCGAGAAGGGGAGAGGAGCCTAGTCTGTCACGTGTTGCCGCAGCGGCGCGCCGCCGGTTGGTGTGGCCGCCCTGCCGCTGCTGCGTTTTGCCGCCGGCGGCGCGCCGCGCGCGTTTTGCCGCTAGTGTGTACGTGCCATTACGGCTTGCCAAGGGTGCCGAGAGCGACGAGGGTGACGTCACGGAGCCAATGGCAACCGGACCTCCGCCGCGCCGCGCCGGGTTATCAATCGACGATTGTCGTCTCTCGCGGTTCTATACAGGGATTTCTGGGCGCTGTCCGATCGCACCCTTTTCGCTCACGGTGAATCCGCGTTCCGAGAGCGCGCGAGATCATATCGCGCTGCCGCGCGGCGAGACGCGATTGCCACGGTGGACTTCGCGGTAAGGCGCTGACGCACGGCAACTTGCCGCTAGTGTGACCGTACCCGGCCGACGCACGCACCGAGTCAGAACGAAACTACCGTTCACTGCAACAACTTCAGACGAAATCGCGGTCGCTATCTATGCAATCATGGATGGCCACTACGCAGCTCTTTAGGCACGCGGCCGACGTGCGTATTGAGTCAAAACGAAACTAAACGAAACCGCTGCGAAAGAAACCGCGGCAGCTATCGACGCGATGATGGGTGGCGACTATGAAATCCCGCGGCCAACGCGTTGTTATGCGCGGCGGTAAACGCAATAAAGGCACAAATAGGCACGAAGCGTTCCGTCGTTGCTGTCATTCACGTACGATTTCCGCTGCTGACTATGGCTATGCTGACTCCGCCGCTTCGTTTCGGTTGTGCGCTAGCGCCGTTTCTGCTCTTCTGCGTCGCACATTTCAGGCTCTTTAATGCAAAAACATATAGCCTTCGAGATTTATGGTTGATGTATGTCAGCCATGACGTGAAGCATAGCCTCCGAGATGTGCACCGACCGTCCGCGGCTTTTGGCTGCCTATTCGGGACCGCTGAATAATTCGAAAATATTGAATCCATGAATTCGAATCGAAGCGAATAACGAACATAGAATTATTCAATGAAATATTCGACAATACCCTATATTCGCCCATCCCTACAGTAATTTTCCCTGATAGATGCACAAATTCCCTGAGTTTTCCCTGAGTTTTTCCAGAATATTCAAAATCCCTGAGAATTCCCTGTTTTCCCGGTTGGTAGACACCCTGCTGGTGCATTATACTGAATTTGGCTCACTCAGATTGATTCATGGAGTGATGGGTCCACACTCAATGGTGCTTACAAAATCATGGACCCCCACAGGCTGGCTCATAGAGACATGGGCTCGAACTCACGGAATCACAAACTTACTCACGTTACTCAGATTCACAGACTCTCATCACCAAGTCACAGTACAGAGGTTCACAGGAAGATGGAGATTTGAAGTGATCAACAGTGGTTGAATAAAGAATGTCTCTGGAGTTCCACACTCAATGCCGATTTATTTTTCTATATTTAATATTTTACTGCTTATTTTTAAACTGTCCAAAGTCGATATTTTCTTACTTCCTGTTTTCTTGGAAAACTAAGCCCCCCGAATTGACAATGCCTGCTTACACAGAAGATTCTTTTAGATATTTATAACCCCTATTGGAAGAACCAACAGCACAACTATCCTCCGCCCACCCCATTCCCTCACTATCACAACACTCCCCCCTTTTCAAACATTACATCATGCCTAACTTTACCCCCTTATTCTCCGCCCCCATTGGAGGTAGAGGAGTGTGAGCTATATAAGCACCGTCAAGGAAACCAGTTGATGCCCTAATGAAGACGCATCCTCTTGTCGTAAATGTTGGCACCACCGACATACCTAGTTCAACTATTGTTGATTAGCTCATGGTAAGGGTTCTTGCTCAATTAAACTAACATAGTATGTATTGGTTGTAGAGGGCTACAATTAGTGGGTTGCATTGGCCAACTACAGGTGCCCAACAGATTTTTCTCCCTTTCTCTCGGTGTTATGCCCACCGGCTGCACTTGCATGGTCAGTATAGGTAGGTGGGCAAGTATAGTGAACAGTATTTGTGAACCAAAGTGCTTACGCAGTTTACTGCATCACCTGGCACTTTACATCTCAAATTTGATCTAAAAATTTGGAGGACACTTAAGCTTTGCCTTTAAGAGTGGAACACGATAGCATTCAAAGATCCCTGAATGCTTGTCAGGCTTCCCGGCAACTGAAACTTTCTTTTTTCTCCACCTTCGCCGAACTCTGCATACTGCTCCCGTTTTATGCTGCCAAGGAGGCGAGCGCCATCTGGATGTTGTTTCTGCAAGTAACCTACCCAGGCGTGCCACTGTATGAATGGTAGAAATGCTGGAAAAGGGGTTTGTGTTGGAGTTTCCTTTTAACGGAATTATGTTTTCTCGTATATTCAAATTACAATCCGACGCATCATGTCTGTAGGTTGTGTTTAAGTCGTAATTTACGGTTTTTCTGATGGATTTTACTTTGACAAATTCAATTAGTTCACTAACGCCTTTGCGCCATGTGTAAGGCCTGCGTTGGGGTGGTTCGGGATGATTTTCTCCGCCACAGACGCCGGCACCTACGCCGACACTGGCTTTTCTGCGACACGGGGCCCTTAACGCTGTCGCATTAATAGACACAAGTCCTTCATTCACCTGTACTCACCCAGGCTTATCGGTTACAGCAGACCCTGCTTGTGAACATAAATGAGTCATATTCACTCAGGATCATGTGGAATCAGCCTTGCATGTAGTCTCAGTGATTTAAAACTAATTCAAATTACATGCGAGTCTGACTTGTACAAGCTCCAATTCATTGGTAGTTACTCAGACATACAGATGGCTCAGTCTGAGCCAGGCTGTCTAGTGATGAGCAACCTAAGTTGTCTACCTAAGGGTAGACAACCCAACTACTGAAATTGCACCTGATGATAAGAGAGTTACTGGTTCATCTTTATAATTTTATCATTAATTGGTGCTCAACAAAAATGATTATCCTTAACAGGCTTTGTGCATTTCATTCTCCCAATCTTAGATGAGAAATGCCAATGCATGCCGAATTGTTTCGCTAAGAATAATAACGTAACTGACGGCACTGTCACTCTCAAACATTCTGAATGCATGAGTGTACTGCAGTCACCAGCTCCAGAGAGCACTGGCCATGGTTATCTGTTATAGCCATTGGCCAGCATGTGGCACTTGTTGACAGCAGGTGTAATTACTCTTTCTGCCAGCAGCAATGTAGTCGCAGCAGTTATATCCCCTGTCGCCAATTGTCACATGCAAGCTCACAATGATGCCTTGGACCCAGCAGCCAATGCTCTGCAACACTTGCAATCACAGGAGCCACACACTGTGCATTCAGGTTAGCTGTGATGGCAGCAGCACAGATATTTTATAACCTTGTTACATCAAAGCATTGAGTGCTTAGAGCATGTACCTTGTGTCACAGATAAAACATTAACATTCAGATGACACTATATTTAGCCACTGGCTTTATGTGGAAAACAACCCCCCCACCCCCTACCAAAGAGACACACAGATCTTCAAAAACACTACAAAAATAATATTTGCTATGAGAAAGAAACAGTGCAAGCCGGGAAAAAAAATGCAAGCAAATACAACATGGCACGCTTGGCTCAGCACTTCAAAATAAGTACCCTAAAAGAAACACTGTACAGTGAACCATACTCTAGCCATGCAACAATGATCCCACAATGCTACACCAACAACTATAATGCATCTTGCAGAAAAATTAAATCCTGCAAAAATACTGATGCTGTTCCCACCATATAATTGTACACATGACAGCAAATAAAATGAACAAATAGATAGAAGACAGGCATGCATCCAGAGCAGGAAAAGGGGGTACACATAGACATTAAAGCAGTTGCTTAAAAGGATAAAAATAAGTTGGATGCAAAACCAGGCAGTAACAAAAACAAAAAACACAGGCAGAGCACAAAGACATAACACACTTCAAACAAGGGAAGTAGAAAAGCACACCAAGCAACACTAGTAAGCGATGCAGGTGGCCAACACTTACTGCAAAACTTACGGATCGTATTATATTATCGCTGTACCCTTCAACTCCATTTGGCTCATAGCTGCGGCCCTATTAGAAAGAAACATACAAAAATGCATTTGAATCACACTAGACCAACAGCTGCGCAGACCAATGCGAGTAGAGAGTTTATTTTTCTTCTTAAATTGCCTGTAACATTTCAAACAATGAATATGCAAATTACATAGGGGAAAAATGTTTTTTGAATTTTATGGTTTTTACTACTGCTATCCATAACACAATCTGCACTTCTATCAAAATGCTCAAGCATAAAGAGCACGACAGACAACGCACAAAATATAAACATGCTGTAAGAATTCTGCAATTAAACACTCACTTATTACACTTAAGACAAGTACAATAAAAACAGCTTCCATTATATAGAAAGAAAAAATAATAAGTTAACTGAAGGGTACATAACTTTCTTGGCACACAGCAAAAATGCAATGAATCTATAAAATTATGGCATACAGGTTACTACTACACATTTATTTTAGGTCCATATTTATTCAATACATCAATAACATAAGCCACCAAATTTTACACAACTAAAAACTCTAGCAAGAGACCTTTCCGTGTCTTAAACATTAAAAGCACAAAGCCGAGCTAGAGTGACAGATTTTAACATTTGTTCTATTCCAGTCACTGAGAAAGTCGCATGTGAAGACGGCACACATACTTAAAACAGCAGAATGCCCAAAATTATGCACGCATCGATGGAGCCCGGATATCATGTGCTACACCCGTGACCTCTGAGGTGACCTCTGACCTCTGCTTGGCACACTACCATCTTTGTGAGTCAGAGGTTGGTACAGATGAGCACAACACACCCACAAATAGCATTAACAGAGAAATGTGAAAAGAGAAGAATCAATGACTACTTCCACATAAAATATTAATATTGGCCAAACTGCATTTTATTTCCAGTCAAAATGCAATTTTGTATAATCAGTGATTACCTGCTATTTACCAAATATAATGAGGACATGTCACGCATGCGGTTTCCTTATCTTCATAGTGGTGCCAATCCTATTCTACGCAATTTTGCACTAATTAAAACTTATCAGTAAATGTGATGCTGAGGACATTTTGAAGCACTAACCTACCACATTAGTTTCATATAATTGCATTTAGTGACCCCTTAAAAACTTGTTTCAATTAATTTAAAGTTGGTTCATGGTCCACATGACAATGTTCCATAATAGCATGTGCTCCTTATTTGTTATTCCTAGAATGTAAAGAGCCAGTGTGGTGCCAGAAAGAGCAGTGCTGCCGCAACATTCTAAAGGCAACAAACAAGCTTTACGTGAGCAGCACATTTCATAAATGCGGTTCATTTATACATCCTATGAGTGCTATTTTAAGAACAAACAGGTAATAGCAGCATGTTGCCTTTCTGCACTGCAACGGATGGTGACTATAAGGCAGTATTGCATCCCATCCACTGGGGCTGAAATATTTTATTCTGACTGGTGCAATCTCAAAGTAGTAAGTGTCTGAAAAGAGGTGCTTTTCAGCATTTTTCAGTTAAATCTGAAGCGTCCAAAAGATGCCAACTTGTAAATGAATTCACTTACAGACAAAAGAAGATTTTACTTTACATTTACATCTCAAGTGGGTTTTATGAGGAATAAGCAAGATTTTTAAAAATTTTAATTCAGAAATGCCTCTAAAAACATACAATTGCTGCTGAAGAACCAAGGAACGTACTCAAATCTCCAAAGCAGGAAGAAGGTGGGAATACGTCTCGGCCACTCTAGGAAACCACTTCTGGATGGCCAAGTTTGGGTCCCCATAGCCACATTATGTTGCAGTGAACTACTGTCATGTTCTCAATTATAACTGAGTAAAAAAGGCAGTCAGGCCGAGGATGTTATAACATCAATGAAGGTTGTTTGAAGGGCTTTTCTTACAAAAGCAGTCTAATGGTACAAGACTTACGCTACAAATAATAATAATGAGGCCTACCAGTTGCACCTCAGCTATAAGGAACTAATAGTGGAACACTGCAGATTACTTTGGCAGCCTAGGGTTGTTCTTTCTTTTTTTTATGCCCTGAATGTCACTTCACATGCATCCCCACATTTCGTCCTCATTGTAACGCAGCATTGTGACGGAGATGAACCAGATGCCTTGTGTGCAGCAGCAGGATGCCACAACTGCTGAATCATCATAGTTTAAATTAAATTCTATGGTTTTAAGTGCCCAAATCCAAGATCTGATCACGAGGCACGACATAGTGGAGATTAACTTTTGCCTCAGGACATGGTGGGGATTAACTTTAGCCTCAGGATTAACTTTTGACCACCCGGGTTTCTTTAACAAGCACCTAAATCTAAGTACATGAGCATTTTTTAAAATTTCACTAACATCGACATGCACCCACCACAGCTGGGATATCCAGCATCAAACCAGAGATCTCAAGCTTCACAGCACAATGCGATAGCCACTAAACTATGACGGCAGTTACTCTGCTACAAAGTGAAAAACTGAGTTCAGGTATTGAAATTAGCACCTGTCCTGGACCACTTCTTTTTATTCAAATGCTAGATTTCTCATACAATTTTTTTAAACAGTGACAACCAATATCTTTCGAACATGAGCCCTAATTTCAGGATGAAAAGAAATTTCCCCAGAATACATTTAAATACAGTATTCTCTTGAATGTACAAAGCACACAACCCTCCTCGTATCAGAACAAGAAAGCCAGAAACATAATTTTGCATTAATGCAAACACCACACTTATTTTTGAACAATGGTTGTTCTGTTGCAGCAGTGGTGATGCAAAGTCACTGTCAGACTTTACCCAAGCTATCATGGCACATTCCTAGCGACCTAATTCAAACACAGGTGGTAAGGACCAAACATTGAAGGTTGTAAGGACGATGCATTAAGCTAACGATTTCAACCAGAAATCCACGGGACCACCCACAGAAAAAAATGAAAAGGCGCTTATGAAGTGTTTCGGTTAAATATGACGGAGGCTGTACCTATCGGTAGTGCTGCACCACAACTAGACTCAACGGAACAGAAAGGCTACTGTTACGGGAAATTAAAGAAGCAGTTGCAACAGCTTCTTCAGCGAAGGCAGTGAATGGCTCCAAGTGGTTAATCTAGCCTACAACAGTACCTGTCATGTCCATAATTACTTTGAACTGTTTCATTTGTCATTTTGTCTACAAGAAAATTACTTGATCATGCTTTCTAATGTTGTCTTATTTACTATGAAAAAGGGGGACACTCTCAGACCTTTAGTCATCATGAGCTTGAAGAAAAGAAGTACTTAGATATGAGAAAAAATGGTATTGATATGCAGCATTATTCATGAGTGCCTCACCATCTACCTTCTAACAAAACTAGACACCACTCATCATATCTGCACATTAGAAATGGCTCTGTTGTCAACACTCCTCCAGTTAAATTACATGCAAAGGCATGGCAGGTATTAGTGCGAGCATGAACAAGCTGTGAATTAGGCATGACGTCCCCAACAGAAAAAAGGTTGAAATTAACAAAAAGCATCTGAATTGAAAATTGCTTCCTTGAATCAACGTCTTGCGTCTTGTTTGCATAATAAATAAAGCACACATTTTGCAGAACGCACAAACTAAATTTTTTCTTAATTGGTAGAAATATCCAGAAAAATTCAATAGCTATAGGAGAAAAAAGCCACTTTTCGGACTAATTTTTTTTTAAATACGAGATTTTTCACAGTTTGTAAGATATAAAAACCCCCCAAAAAACAAAGGGTCCTGTATATTGCAATGGTTTAGATTGTCCAAAATTTATATGATCATTCTTCCAGTTGTTCCCCAAGTATGTGATCATCTAATGACTCGTGTTATTACACACAATCATGTAATCATGTAATGACTACACAATCATGTGTAAGAAGCAGTTCGTGTGTGCGTGAGTGTTAATTACCACAGTACTAAGCACAGTACTATGTCTCAGCTACTCTGGCTGCACAATATTATCCCCACAGCTGAACTTCGTTATAATGAAATTGCACATAACATAAATGTGCACAAAACATACACAGTGATTTCAACGAAAAGGTATTCCTAAACGAGTCTATGAGAAAGAATTGCAAGCACGATGCCATGTATCGGCATCACAGGCGACTGATAAAACAGCAAAGGCATATGTCCACTTGCTACTCAGCTCACTTGAGTACGCCATCCAAACAGCGGGTGGACAATAAACGTTTCCGCTGTCCCCTTTGGTGGCTCCCTCGAATAGTTTCAACTCGCCTCTCTACTTTATTTTCAGTGCTAAAACAAACACAAGTTACAGTCCCTAGTGCAAGTCTTCCTTCGCATACTGTTCCCGAGTGTACATTATCTGCACAATGGCACTCCCAAGTCTTGAATCGAGGCTCATCGATATTTTTGACAACTACACATCCAGTATACTCTGCCACAAAAACACAGTAGCCTTTGCACTTTTGGGGCAGCCTATGCCGTCATTTTTAGCCCTTTTCCTTGAATTTGATCTTACATTAACATTTTAAATTTGTCCTGTCTAAATGAGTTTTCTGCTGTATATAACTGCATGTATCTATATCCAGTCTCTGGCTAAGGATCCACATAAAGAATGACAATTGTGAAAAAGAGTGCAAAACCAACAAACAGTTAAACTAACCTATGGGGCCAAAACTTGGAAATAAACTTGATTGTGCATTGAACAATGGAAAATGAAAAAATGTAATGTACGAGACAGGCAGCAGTACGGATTTGTAATTATATCTGGGTGGATGATATTCGAATTAAGAGTAACAGAAGGAAGTGGAATTTGGAATGTCATGAAAAGGACAGTAGTAGTGGTCTCACAAAAGTGGAGGTCAGAATGTCATGAAAAGCACATAACAGATCTATGAGATGGTCTCATAGCAACAGAATAGGTACCAAGAGAAGAACTCAGTCAAGGGCAGTTGAGTAATAGATGGAGTGATGGAAGAAATTTGTAGGCACAGGTCAAAACTGGGTGACACAGGAGCAATACCAATACTTATTTGCATTTATGTGGGTTTGCCCCAGGCACGCAGGGGCGCAAAAGGCAATACGGCCCTTGCCCCAGGGGCTTGCGGTCCCAGCATTACACTAAATACCAGTGGCGCACCGACGAGGGGGGGGGGGGGATTCAGGGGTTGTAACCCCCCCCCCCCCCTGAGGCCGACTTAACCCCTTTTGTTGAACTCCTTTTCTTTCCTTACGCATTTGAGTACTGCAACTAAGATGTAAGACGTGCAATCGTCTGCACACTCGCAAAAAGCACATTTTTTTTTACAATTTCCCGTGAAGAAATCGAAATTAGTGCTGTTTAGATGGTATTGGCAAACTGTCAACCCCCCCCCCCCCCCCTCCTGGCAGAGATCCTCGGTGCGCTACTGCTAAGTACCCTAGAAGTAGCTGGATATTTTAGGAAATTCTTTCACCCTACAGTGAATTTATATAGGCTAATGATGAAATGAAGCATTTATGCTCACCATTAGCCACAACACTTCAGCTGGGTTCAAACAGTATGTGATAGATACAGCACTAAATGACCCCATGAGGAAGTGTGTGTAAACTCTACTCTGTACTATCGCAGCATCAGTTCATGGACACTAAACAACATTTTCTAGTGCCTTGAAAGTAAGATTGGCACGTGCAGCCATTACACTATATGTAAATTTCACGCTGCACAGTCATATTTTGAATATGAACACATTAAAATGCACCTGTATGTGCACGCGTAGTTATGACACAACAAAAATCTGTTTCAACGCAGAAAGTGAGAGGCAGTAAGAATAAAATGCACTTCTTAAGGAGTTGTTTTTCTGTATAAGTTATCAGGCGATTAAAGACGAAACAAAAGCACCGTTCAAGGTTATATAGCCAGAGAAAAACACCGGAAGAAGGAAACAGTCAACTTTATAATTTATGCGGTGAAGGAACATCACAGAAACGTCACGTGTATGCACGCTCATTCACCCTTAACTATTCATTAACGTGTGCAGTTAAAAAAAATGCTACAACACTAATTCGACACTGGGCACCCAGTCCACGCATTTCAACACTCGGGACAAAAACACGGCGCAAGAGATTTGGCTTGATAAAAAGAAACGGGTTGGACAGGAGATTCTACCTAGATAAGTGAAAGCCGATACGTATACAGAAGCACAATCAGAGATTATGATCTGCCGCCTGACTCTGCAAGAGCAAAAATCTAAAAAGCATCAGCTAGAAATCGCATTCTAGAGAGAAATACATGTACACTATGTGAAGAGCAGTTCACACTCGTGACCCTGAATGAACCCCGAACGAGAAACTCGTTTCCTGGGAGCGTTTTTCTTATTCAGAAGATAAGGAAAACGGAGCGCCGCAATGATACAGCGACATTCGCCCCTAAAAGCTACAATTAAGTTTTTCCTTAACGTGTGAGGAAAAAAAATCACGGGCGCTTGCAAATCGCAGGTAGTTGCTGCATTACTGCAGTAGTTTCACAATTCCGTGATTATCATGCTCAGGTTGTGCGCCTTTAAATCAGTGCCATTTCAGACGAATATCCTAGCAAATAACTACGAGCCAAAGCGTTGTGGCTGCATGCAACATACAGAAAACCCTAAAACGACAATGAGAACGCCGAATGCGTTACCTCTGCGCTGTCAGGTAATTTTACAACATCATGCTTACCTCACGGTCTGCAGTTTTGTGAATCCTATAAAGACGAGGTCCATATATATACTTGAATATAAAGCTTCCAGTCATTCTCATAACTCAGTAGCATGTAACTCAAGACGAAACAAACCCACACAACACGACAACACCTCGACAAGGTGCACTCGGTGCACCTCGCACCTCGCTCTGACTTCTGCCTTTTCGGCAAGGCGACTTGGAGGAGCAGCACACACTTCAGTTCAGTATTAAGCACTGGTGTTATTACCAAATAACGTACAAATAATTTTTTTTAAATTTAGATATTAACTAAATCAGGATTATGTTAACAATAGCTTTGCTTATTATGCAAACTTGCCATAAAAGTGTTTTTTTTTTTTTTTTTGTATGTGCACGTGTGTCACGTTTTCTCAAACTCCATGCAGACATGGCGGCGTTTTCGTCGTCGTTGTCACGTTCAGATACCTCCGACACTATAACTAAGCTAGCTGAAGAATATTGGGTACCCCACAACAAGTCCTCATGGAAGGAATACGACCCGAAGGTAATTGTGGATGTATATCAGAAGGAAATCATTGCATCTGGCTTTGCGATCCGCAAAGTCATGCTGCTTGAATTCAGTCAGTACTTGGAAAACTACTTATGGTCACACTACGATCCTCAAAGTGCATCGACTGCGCACTTGATGTCCATTGTTGTCATGGTAAACGAAAAATTTCGGGAAAGAGTTCCAGCATGGCAAACGTTCATTGCAAGACCCGACCATTTTCCGGCATTCTTTCGAAAAGTGATGGAAAGTGCTCTAGATGAAAACTTCAGGTTCTCTCTGCGTGAACAAACTGCACTACTGGTATTCCTGATCAACTGTTTTAACAGCATGGAAGTGAGCCTGATACGAGAGCAAATTCAGCGCTTGGTCTCGCTGTCAGCGTGGAGGACCTTGTTACCCGAACGGAGAGAGCACGAGTTTAAGCGCTTTCCAAAGTTGAAGAAATTTTGGGCTTACATCGAGAAAAACGACAAGAAGCTTGATGAGCAGACGTACAAGGACCTGTTGTATGAACGAGAGTTTCTTTCGCGGCTCATCGACCGATTTTTCAAGTATTTGGAGTCTGTGCCATCAACCAAAGATGTTCCCGAGCTAGACAAGCCGGCTCTGGAGGTTGTTCACTACTGTGAACGCTTCCTGGAGTTCATGATAGATCTCGAAGCCTTGCTTCCATCGCGGCGGTTTTTCAACACCATAATGGACAACTCTCATCTGGTTGTCAAGTGTCGACTGTCAGCACTGTCTCAACGGAAAGAAGGCCGGCTCTTTGCGCAGCTGTTAGACAGACTCAAGTTCTACTCGAAGTTTGAAATCAGTGACCAGACAGGAGAAGAGCTCACGGACCATGACATGATGCAGATTCATTATGACAACATAACGGCACTGCAGAAGGCAGCATTTAAAGACTTTCCCGATCTGCGGCGCTTTGCATTGTGCAATGTTGCAAATGTGGACACACGAGAAAGACTGCTGAAACACTTCGGCTCCCTTAAAGCTACAGACCTGCACAGGCTTGCTGCTTCGCTATTTTTAGTGCCTCCATTGAGTTCAGAAAGTGATATGTCTCCTTACAGTCACACCTTTCTTGAAGAACTACTGATTTCCCGACATGAGAAGCGCCAATCACAGTTGGAAAGCCTGAACGAGATGCCCTTGTATCCTACAGAATCGATAATATGGGATGAGAATGTTGTTCCATCAGAATACTTTTCTGGAGAAGGCTGCCTGGCACTGCCAAAGCTCAACTTGCAGTTTCTTACGTTGCATGATTACTTGCTACGCAACTTTCACCTCTTTCGGCTTGAGTCCACATATGAGATAAGACAGGACATTGAAGATTCAGTCAGTCGTCTGAAACCGTGGAAAACTGAGGAAGAAGGTGTCATGTTTGGTGGCTGGGCAAGGATGGCACAGCCTATAGTGAATTTTGCTATTGTGGAAGTAGGCAAGCCAAACATAGGTGAGAAACAGCCTTCCAAGGTTCGTGCAGATGTCACTGTTCACCTTAATGTTCGCAGAGAAATAAAGGCAGAGTGGGAAGCTCTAAGGAAACATGACGTATGCTTCCTTATCACGGTGCGACCTGTCTGTCCACCAGGCACTCCTTACAACTATAAGGAGCCTTTTGTACCACAGGTAGGCCTAACTTATGTGCGTGGCTGTGAAATTGAAGGCCTACTTGATCTGAACGGAAGGGTCATTGAAGAAGGACCGGAGCCAAAGCCATTGTTGCCAGGTGATACAAGAACTTACCGAATGTGGATGGACTGCAATCAGTACAAGATTGACATGGATCACAATGTGAAAGGTGGGGAAGATGTTTATGACACATTCAACATACTGATGAGGAGGAAGCCAAAAGAAAACAACTTTAAGGCAGTTCTGGAAACCATCAGAGACTTGATGAACACAGAGTGTGTTGTACCAGATTGGTTGCACGACATCATACTTGGTTATGGTGATCCAGGTGCTGCACACTACTCAAAGATGAGCAATCAGATTCCAGTGTTAAACTTCAATGACACATTTCTCAACATGGACCACCTCCGGGCAAGCTTTGGGGACAAATGTGACATATCTGTGGATGTTAATGATCCACGCTTACTTGTACCTCCTTTCAAAGTGACATTTTGTGATGTTCAACAGGAGCAACAGGTATCTCTAAAGCAGAGCTCGAAAAGGGGGAAGAATGTCACAACTACTGAGCAGCCACCAAAGAAAGAAAAAATTTTGGTCACACCACACACCACTATAAGTAGAGGGCCATATCCAAGTGAACGGACAAAGAAAAATGCTATTCCCTTTACTCCAACACAAATTGAAGCCATTCGTGCTGGCTTACAGCCAGGTCTTACTATTATTGTTGGCCCACCTGGAACAGGAAAGACAGACGTGGCTGTGCAGATCATTTCTAATTTGTACCATAATTTTCCAGAGCAGAGAACACTGTTGGTAACACATTCAAATCAGGCACTAAACCAGCTCTTTGAAAAAATTATGATGCTGGACATTGACGAGAGGCACCTGCTTCGTCTCGGCCATGGAGAAGAAGCACTCGAAACAGAGAAGGATTTCAGTCGCTATGGCAGAGTCAACTACGTATTGGCAAAACGGCTAGAACTGCTTCAAGAAGTCAGTAGACTCCAGGACAGTCTTGGTGTGACTGGTGACGTATCATACACTTGTGAGACTGCTGGCTACTTTTACCTTTATCAGGCAAGTTCATTGAAATTAATTTTAGTACTTGTACCTAATTTGTGAACTTAGCTGTGACTTAAGAGCAGAGCAATACAGATGTAAGAGGGATGGTGTCAAGTGGCATGCTTACCTTTTGGACTGACTAAGATTTATCATGGTGTTCAAGTCTGGTCTGTTTTTATGATCAAACACAAATTTTGCTCTTTGTTGAAGCTAGCGATGCTTTCTTATGTAGCAGCATGTATACACTTTGCTAAGTGAAGCTAGTTATACCCCTGACAAACAGGCTGTCCAGAGGTTTTTTGACTAGGGGACATCTACTGGAAAGCCGTTCAGGCATGGTGACACATGACGAAAGAGTATCTCCTCTGTGGTAGGGAGTCCCTTGTGGAAAGAGAGTTTCGCAACCTATTTTATGAGCCTAAATTGATAACCTCATGCACAGCTCTTCAACATCTGAACAATCTGAACAACAAAAAACATGTCAAAGCACAGTGAGGTCTTTATTTAATAATTTTATTGCTTGCAAAAACGTTTTTATAATGGGCAGTCATGCAGTGTATTTGGCAGTGCGCTTTTATTGCAGCAATACACTCAAGTCACTGTATCTGTTGCCACTATGGTCGTCACTGTTGCATCGCATTACTGTCTGGCAGTTTTGTCACTGTGTGGCTTCATACAGATCAAGCTTAGGCTTAGACAGGGCAACATGATTTGCATTGTTCTAGTTCTGTCTCTCTCTGTTCACGTGGGCAGTTCCACTTGCAGCATGAATAGCATGGACGCATCAAATCTAGCATCAGCAGCACATAAGCGGAAAGCACTGCACACTCTTGAGATTGGGGTACCGTGGTTCTGGAGTTGGGCATCACACAAAGGGTGGCTCTATCCTCCATCGGTGCATCTCAAAAACGGCCAGCTGGCCAATGCTACCGGGGTGTCACACCGAGGCTAAGCGGGCCCATACCATCGTCATGACCTTCATGACAAGAGTTGCTTGCTTGGTGAGGAGGTGGAGGACAATACATGGAGGGAATAGAACAGGAGGTTTATTTGCATTTCTACAGAAGGGTTTGAGCAGACATATTTACAAGTTAAAGATAACTTGCAGGAGTATCGAGTACAGTACATGTTAACTTGCAGCTCACAGCTACATCATTATGCATGATTCTGGGAGCACATAAGCTACATCGTTCTGGAAGCAGACCTGCTAGCACGCAAGGTGTAAATATTTTCCGTCTTCCCTAGATCACTATGCTAGGGAAATAGGTGATGTCATAATCAGCCAATCCGCTGGTCTGTAGGCATTGCAAAACTCCACCTCCGAGGAGGAGAAGATTCACGCAAAGCACACACGCCACCCTTGAGACCATCGTGAAAAGGCGGAAGTGAGTACACTAGACAAATTGTCACAGCACTGACATGGAGAGAGGTGAATGACATAAGCTCACCGGAAGGAAAACCACTCCCCAAAATGCCCAACCACTTCTTGACTAGTTGAATAGCTTAGCACGAAGCACAACACTTGGCGTCGGCAATTAGCCGACTCTTAAATGTTGCAGGCTTGGTTAGCTTGCTGTACATGTGCGAACCCCTTTTACCACTTCATGTGGTGTAATTTTTCACAGAAGTTCTGGGAAACACCCCACCAATTAACCTGCACCTGAATGACACATAGGCCTTGGAAGATGAACCTCATGATGTTGTGGGCGAGTCGCTTGTGTAGAACAGACGCACCCTGCAGAAGTGCTGAACTTCTCAACATTTCTGTGCTCAAGCTGGCTCAGTGGAAGGCTGTTCATGTCATCATTTCAATGATGCCGGCATCCGCCCTCCTGCTAATGCGTCAAACCTAAGAATACCCACTGCCAGGTTGTACACAAGCCACTGCTCATCCTTTCTGAAGTTAATTTTAATATTATTATCAATAGTAAGCAATATTGAATATTTCACAAAAGGGCGCATTATAATAACCAACTTGAGCTAGACATTTACTCTCTGCCCGACTCAGACCTGTGTGTGCTTACAATTGGCACACACCTGCTCAGAGGGAGCATTAATGCAAGTTCACACAACGCTCATGTCGGCAGCGGATCACAGAATGCTGCTCAGCTGATTCAGGGAAGCATGATGGTTCGTCCACTTGGCTTCTTTGTCATGTTGCAGCCAAGCTGACTGCACATTGATCCCATCTCTGGGAGATAGGCTTATCAAAAACACAGAACTCGGTGCAGTTCTCTGCCGTTCCTGAGCACGAGAAATGTGAGCAGAGTGTACCACAAGTGATGTGCAGCTAATGCTGTGAGAAATCTTTAGAATATGATTCTCCCTTTTAAAGTGAATAGCTTTGTTTTGCTCTTCTGCCCATTTTTGGTGGTCATTGGTTGGTGTTCAGACTTTCATTGCCAATAAAAGGTGCCAATGGCGTGTGCTGCTGTGTGAGAGCTTTGGGGTATCTGTATGGTTAGAGGTGGGGTTGGAGTGCTCGGGAAGGACAGCCCTCCTCTTCCGCCACCCTTTCCCCCTGTGACGGCTGCAGTAGAGGGCTTCGACACAGCTACAGAGCTACTGGTTAACGACTCTGTTTGTTACGGCATTATGCAATAAAACAACAAAGGGTGCCTAAATGTCCTTAATGCAACAAATATACGCTTTCAATTGCATCATTCTTTTGACAGAGCGAATAGCTTTGTAGAAGCTTTCATCTATTTGCTTACATTGATACATTGACAATCATCGTTGATGGCTTCTGCAAAATGTTTTTGTTTTATTTTGCATTGCCAGATGAATATTCTTTTCAGTGTTTTGTCAGTTTCTGCTTATTAAGCAAATAGTGCTGTCGTTTTCATTGCATCCCTTATGGAAAATATTTTCCGTACTGTTTCAAAGTAAGAAAAGCAGTTTACTTCATAGGGCTTTAAATTGCCTGTTTGTCAGACCTGTGTGTGCTTACAATTGGCACACACTTGCTCAGAGGGAGCATTAATGCAAGTTCACACAACGCTCACCTTAATAGAAAGGCCCTTCAGCACTCTTTAATGCTAGTTTGCCCATAATGAGAGTTGTTAAAAAGTGCTTGAGACTATATTTTGAGCCAAAGCACCAATGCAACAATTTTTCTGAACTGTGATGATTATACTTATTTTTTAGAATATTGTGTTCCTAATATCTGAACCAGCCTCATAGACAGCAATTTGTTGACTTTATTCTATTGTGTTTTCCCCACTAGGTTTTGTCTCGGTGGGAGGAATTTCTTAGCAAAGTGAAATCGAGCGCAGCAGAGCCATCAACTCAGGACATTCAAGAACATTTTCCATTTACCAAGTTCTTCAGCAATGCACCACAACCTTTGTTTCATGGGCAGTCACCTGAAGATGACATGGAGAAGGCAGAGAGCTGTTTCCGCTACATCAAAGACATTTTTGATCAGTTAGAAGAATTTCGAGCATTCGAGCTACTTCGCAGTGGCCTGGACAGGTCACGGTACCTCCTTGTCAAGGAGGCCAAGGTGATTGCCATGACATGCACCCACGCGGCACTAAAGCGTAGAGAGCTGGTTGACCTGGGCTTCAAGTATGATAACATCCTTATGGAAGAGTCTGCTCAAATCTTGGAGATTGAGACCTTCATCCCTCTGCTTCTACAGACACCACAGGATGGATACAATCGTCTCAAGCGGTGGATCATGATTGGAGACCATCATCAACTGCCTCCTGTGGTAAAGAACATGGCCTTCCAAAAGTACAGCAACATGGAACAGTCACTGTTTACAAGGTTTGTGCGCTTGGGTGTGCCCGTGGTCCAGCTTGATGGTCAAGGTCGATCAAGGCCCAGCTTGTGTGACCTGTACAATTGGCGATACCGGAATCTGGGGAACTTGCCACATGTTACAGAATGGCCAGAGTACCGAACTGGCAATGCCGGTTTCTGCTTCGACTACCAACTTGTCGATGTGGGAGACTTCAATGGAATAGGAGAATCTGAACCAAACCCTTACTTCTACCAGAACTTGGCAGAAGCAGAATATGTCGTGGCTGTGTTCATGTACATGCGGCTTTTGGGCTACCCTGCTGAACGGATCTCCATCCTGACCACGTACAATGGACAAAAACATCTCATACGTGATGTCGTGCGTCAGCGTTGCCAAGACAATCCACTCATTGGCTGTCCCCTGAAGGTAAGGTTTGCAAGGCAAATATTTGTAAAGGCTGGCTACATTGCTGTAATTTAATTGAGTGAGGGCACTATAACTTAGTATTTAACCAAAACCCTTTTTTTTTTCTTTTTTTTTTGATGAGCAACACCATCTGGCAACTTTTTTTTTATTTGTGTGGTTAAAAACTTGACCCAGATATATGTTGCATCATTTCATAGCTTTTGTCATAGTTTCACTGCTACTTGCTGCTGTGGCTGAGTGACATTGGTGTCCTGCTGGTGAGCACAAGGTTGTGGCTTCAGTTCTTGGCTATGATGGCCTCATTCCAATGGATGTGGAGCGCAAAAAGGCTTGTATGGTTAGATTTATAGTGTACTAGAATAGGGGTAGTGGGCTCAGATGACGGCTCCACTTGAGGCCCTTGATGTCGCGATGGCGCTACAAACAATCTCACCTGAAGCGTTTTGCAGTCTGGTGCCTGCGCTATGCGGGTTATTTCACTGCATAGCGTAAATCTAAATAAGTTCTTGCGATCTGTATTACCGGAACGGCGTCAATTTGCATTTTGTGCTATAAACTTTACCATTGTGACTGCGAGGGCACGGGCGGTGTTATCGATGACCTCGCGAGTGCATGAATTTTGGCGCTGGTTCGCCACCGAAGTGGGCAGCTTGCGGTAGTTTGTAGCAGTTACTGTGACGATAATGTGAGCGCGATGATTTGTTTTATATACATCTAGTACCAGTTATCACCGTATAATCGTCCACTGCAGTCCATTAAGGCCAGCGTTGAGCTTGCGCCGCTCTCATTAGCAGTGGACCATTGCCCAAGCTGACCGTACTTGGTCAAGTTGCGTACAGTTTTCTTGCGTCATAAATGCATATATACGACGTGTGGGTACACATCGCCAGAAAGAAAAGTACGGTGCACATATTAATGAAAAATTATTTCTCTTAAAATATCGAACAAGCTTATTTCTAATTGTATACAACAATTCGAGCAATGACTTCAGCGAGCAGGCGGCATTGTTCTTTGAGCGCATAAAATTGCTTTTATTTTCGAATGCACTTTCAAGTTCGTACATGTTATTAGGAACAGCATGGAAACAAAAACGATGTACAATATTGTTGCAGCAGTAAAAAATAAGCAAGATCAGCCCAACCGAAGAATACACAAAGAACTGCATAGATTCCAAAATTATTATAAATCTCACTGTTAGTGCATGCAGGAAATATTTCTTTTTATAACAATAACAATGTTTACAAAATAAAACAAACCATGTTTTTTTTCTGACAGAGCACACACTAGATACAAAGCACTTTAAGAGCATGCCTAAGAATATGTAGTACAGCTAAATGAAAAAAAAAAAATACACTTTGCCGTTAACGACGTGAAAAGTCCCTGATTGTGTAACACGGCTCAAAGTGCAATTCGCACACGGCACGTGTTTGGTCAAGCTTCTTGTCGTCTTGTGGGACGCTGAAAAGAGACGCCTTCAGTGAGTCTTTCACTCGACTATAGCCTGTCCGGCACCCTGGTGCAAAACAGTAATTGCGCCGGCGACTAGGCATAGTTCCTTAGCGCACCATAGAACGAGCATAAAGGATGTCCGAGGACGTTGCAGAGACAAGTCAACAAACGTTGCACTTCACAAAAACAATTAAAATCAAGTTGATTCGCATCCTCGTGTGCAGACTGCAGCAAGCGAATGGCAGTGACGGGAGCGCACGCGCTGGCACAGGTCTTCAGGTGGAACTAGCTCCAGCGCCCCTAGCGGCCTCCGGCTCCGGCGACATGCGCGGCTTCAGCCGGACGCGTGCGCCGCATAGGGCAGAAAGCACACTACCCAATATTCTAGTACACTGTAGTTAGATTCAAGTGCACTATGAATGGACACCAAGAAGTAAAACTTAATCAGTTTAGTCGAGAGATGCTTTCAAAGCTCTATTGGCATATATTTGGCAGAAAAAAATTATTACCAGCAGTGACAGTTAATGCCAAGCTCCACTTTTTTTTTTTAATTTTCTGCTCAAATCAGAGCTGACATATGTCAGTGTGATGTCAGTAATTCTGAAGTATCTGCACCTATTTGGACAGTCTTGGTATGCTTAAAAAGTTTTGGAAATGTTAGCTTGATTTATTGGTCCCTTTTAAGGTGCCATGCATCTCCTATGTATCAATGAGCACTTAGCTCTTCCTAAGCAGACACTTATGAAATCCATGATGTCACAGGGAGGTGGTGTGAGAACTTCAAAGCAGCAGCGCCACTCATCTTACCAAACCTCCACTTGGAGTCAGAGTAGCATTTTTATTATTCTAGGACTAGAACTTGACAGTGTAGTGTAGCTTACTGCTCTTCTTTAGTGAGCTTAACTACGGCTGGTGAAAATAATTCTAGAGCCTCCAACTGCAGTGTCCTTTATTATTATAGTCAAACTGGGACATTGGTATGTAAAGCCCCTTGAATAATAATAATAAGAGTTTTTATAATTAATATTATTTAATATTTATTATTAAAGCCACATTGCTGCATGGGGTCCTTTAAATGAAAGCTTAATAACTGCAGAGCATATAAACTGAACAACCTTAACTGTCAACTTGACGGTTGAGCTCAACGGGAGGAAAAACTTCCCGCTTAGTACAACCACTGTTCTGGCATCCAGTGAATCTTGCCAGAAACCTACGGAATGTCAACCATTTAAAATGACCTCATTGCCATGCCACTTTGGTTGGAACATTATGGCACTGTGGTATGGCAGCATCACAACTACCTGTCACATTAACCAACTTGTGCAAAGGAAGATCCCACATGTTTGCATGCATTTACAACTGTTGCTGGAAGAGCATGTTCAATGTACAGGGAAGTGCTATACATGTGATCTTCCAGGTTATTGATGCGAAAGCATCAAATAGCCCATTGGGCGAAAGCGGTGTCTGTAGCAGTGTCGGCCATTTTTGTACCTTTCGCGTCATCGACACTTTTTCGCTCAAGGACTTTGAAGG
The DNA here is from genome assembly GCF_013339745.2 of Dermacentor silvarum. Taxonomy (NCBI): domain Eukaryota; kingdom Metazoa; phylum Arthropoda; class Arachnida; order Ixodida; family Ixodidae; genus Dermacentor; species Dermacentor silvarum. Next base: position 198,469,975 of record NC_051154.1, on the reverse strand, counting down.
TTGACTGAACGATGAGACATATAAGGTTTTCACCTTAAAAGTTCACCGACAATTGCAATACTCCCTAATGCGAAATTTGAGCGCAGCTGTATACATAGTTTCATTTCGCGATATATTGGCTGGTGCGGTCAATCTGTCTCGTGCGGCACGTTGCAAACAGAGCGAAGTGTGGCACGACTGCCTCGCTAATAGGAATAATCACAAGAGGTAGTGTGTGAGTGACACGTGGGTGCAATTCACAGCAGCCGCCGCAGATAGACATCGGAAATAGTTTGAAGCGCAAAAAACACAGACACAAAAGAGCACATGGGACACAGACGAGCGCACTCTCTGTGCGCTCGTCTTGCACGGCACTACACTTTTCTTCTCACACTTTCGCCATACCCTCCTCCTCCGCTTTCCTCCTCACACTCTTTGCTATCGGCGTCTTTCATCCGTGCTCCGCGTTCGCTCTTTCATCCTTCGCTGTGCTCGTTCGCTCAGTTACGAGGATGCCGAGGGATGACGCCAACGCTTGTCGCAGGATCGGGTGCCTAAGAGCTGCGCTCTAATAAGTCATAAGGGAAGTGCAGAATGGAGAAAATGCCTCTATGAAATGTTCAACACCAAAATTGTACTACTATACCACCACATATTCTTGGTGCTATAAGCTACGTGTAGCAAGCATTGGATAGGCTGGCCCACATCAGCAGTCATTTGATGTGTTGTAGTTTAACAAATGTCAGTAAGGTTTTTTTTTTTTTTTTGCTTTCTTAAATAATAATAATAAATCACATGTTCGAATATAGAAGCTGAGTTCTGTGCTTGCCGTTTTATTTTTTGGTCATGTTCAGCTTCCTTTTGTGCATGCAAGCCGTGTGTCCACTGTTTTTAAAACTCTTATTAACATGTTTCTCAAAAAAAATATTCAAAAGCTCTTGGGTTCTTTTTACAAGTCGAACATTGACCCTGAACCTCTTTGGCACTCATCAGTGTGATTTTGAGGGATATTACACTACTATTAGGGCAGACTTATTTTACAGCAAGCACTTTTGCTCCATGAAGCAGTTCTAAGTAAGCTCTACTGTTCACTATAGGGCAATGACCAAAGGAGGGGTGGAAACTGCCTCATGTTTTTAGGTGCAAAGCACCTTATGCGTTCGGGCTGTCGGCGTCTCCTGTCGTAATCGTCGTCGTCGTAGTCGTAGTCACGGTAAGCAAGCAGCTCGTGCTCGTGCCACTGCACCCGCGTTTGTCGTCATCTTCTTCCACAGCTGGCTGAGTTGAAGCAAGCGTTTTGTGCTCGGCACGCGCTCGTGCCACTGCTCCCACATTCGTCATCGTCTTTCACAGCTGGCTGCGTTGCCGCTCATCAGTCCAGCGTAGAATTTCACTTCTGTCGTCGTAATGGGGAGGGGGGAGGCTGCGTTCACGGGGTTATGAGCCATTGCTTAAGGCAGTATTACCCCATTAGCGGTGCATCACTGCATGCTTTGCACCTCCCCAGGTTTCATGTTAGTGGAGCTGCATTTCGCTCAATCAGTCATTTGACACTTACGCATAATTGTACGGGGTGCGTGTTTTTTTTTTTTTTTTTTTCTTTTTTTTTACAGGTTGGAATCAGCTGTGGATGTGGTTGGCGGAAATTAGTCCCATGATTAACTGAAGTAGCACTAATCATTGTTGACCTCCGCCACATCCTTTCTTGTGCATTTCATTGACATCTGCTCTCATGTGATATTGAGCACCATGTAAAATGTCCGCACAGCCTTTGTACTCACTGGTTGGTATGCATGTCAACCCAATGCATTAGTTACAAGGCACACCACAACTATATCACTAAATGCTATATGTCACTAAATGCTGTAAATGCAATATGGAGTATTCAAGAAGAAATCTAGGGGTTCGTAGGGGCATTACGTGTTTTGAGAAAAGTGACAATAGAGGATCAGGTTTAGCCTTTGTCAAATGTGCAGAAGCGCAGAGTAGAGAAAGAAATAATAGATGGGGCAGCGTGCAATCATGACGGACAAGGGTATGATGCTCACAGCTGAAGCTTCCTTATAGACACTCTAGACAGGGCTGCAGAGGGGGTGAGATGGCACAACTTTAGTTATTCTAGAACTTCAGCAGAGATTGGTTGGGGCAGTTCCAGACGGGCACACATTCTGTGTGTGCTAGCCCATCATGATATTCGACATGCTTTGAAGTATAATTGTGCTGACTGAAACATTAACTGAAATCATAGCTTTAAATTAATCAAAAACACTCTTGATCGCAGCGAAGCCATTTCTAAATTTTGTCGTGCATGAGCAGTTGGGTTATTTAAAATGTGACCTCCTGTTTCTACTTCTCCATCAGGTAACTACTGTGGACAAGTACCAGGGCCAGCAGAATGACTATGTGCTCTTGTCACTGGTGCGAACGCGAGCTGTTGGGCACTTGCGAGATGTGCGCCGGCTTGTAGTGGCCATGTCACGGGCTCGCTTGGGCTTGTATGTGTTTGCACGTATATCACTGTTCCAAGACTGCTTTGAGCTGGGACCTACATTCAACCTCTTGCTTCAGAGACCTACACAGCTCTGGTTGGCACCTTGGGAGGTATGTTGAGCAGAAGTGCCTTCTACCCATTCATTTTATTCACAAAAAGCACTTTTGCAAAAAATGTAGAACATGTGATTGGTGTTTCATGCAGACATGCATTGGTCTACCACATGTTCAACTATAGTGTTGTGTTCCTTGCAAGCATATTCAGTGTACCTGGTTTAGTGTAGTGTATCTACTGTTAAATTTTGATTAGATAGCATCATCTTTACTGTGGTCTTAAGCGCACTGTCTTAAAGGGCCCTGAACCACCCCCCAGGCTTGGTAAAATAACATAGTTCGCGGGTAGCATACGCTGCTGTGAAAATCTCAGCCAAGTTTTGCTGTCGTGCGCGGTGCATGGAGCTCGCAAGTGGAGCGCGAAGTCCCCTTTCTCTCAAACACACTCTTTTCAACAGAAGCCATGATGCCCACTCTTTTCTGACGCTTTATTTCGTAATAAAGCGGATTCTCATAGGCGGCTTCTATTGGTCGCTGCAGCGTGCCGCCACGAGTCCACTGGCTAAGCGCACTGCGACTCGCTGAGGACAACCGCGTTTGGCTTACGTTTAGCGTGTCGTAGGCACCAAAAACGGAAGTCATGACGTCTACGTTAATATCCAAAATGAAATTTGAACTGCGCGCCACGGTGACATTTTGAAGGCGGAGTGTTGTGGCCACGCCTCACTCCGCCATAGCCTTCGCAATGCAAAGCATTGAAGAAGGAATAGGAGCACAAAGAAGGCCGTGTTTTATTGCCAATAACTCCGCTTCTGCTGAACGCATTGAAGTACTTTTTGCGACAAAGTATTTCTGAAATAGCCTATTTTCACTCCAAATGCCTTTCTCCACTTCAATAAAAAGTGGTTCAGGGCCCCTTAAATGGATGCTGAAGGCAAAGATTATGTTAAACTAAAGTTGCATATTAAGGCTCTAAAATGATCAAAGCATTACTTTTACCATGAACAGAGCTTTTCTGAACAATAAAGTTTAGCATGCCACTACTGTTTTACTGTTGCTGCCACTTCAGCTAGCTGCCAGCTTTGCAAATGCTAGCCAAGTCACATTGTGCATACACCGGAAGGGGTATTCTGTAAGTTTCTTCCTAGTAGACTGTCCATTTCGGTCGCTGCTGATTGACTGGAGCTGTAGAAGTGAGAAGGAGACGGGCTGGGGCGCCTGCCTCTTTCTCGCTTGTAGTCCCGGTCAATCTAGCAGAATCAACAGTAATTGTATCTATGACACAAAGTTCCATAAGTGCAGATCCGCAGCCGAGCGCGGCTCGTGCCCGCGCTCGTTGTGCCACTGCACCCGCGTTTGTCGTCATCTTCTTCCACAGCTGGCTGAGTTGAAGCAAGCGGTTTGTGCTCGGCACGTCTTGCCACTGCTCCCACGTTCGTCATCGCCTTCCACAGCTGGCTGCGTTGCCGCTCATCATTCCAGCGTAGAATTTCACTTCTCTTCTGTCGTCGTAATGGGGAGGCTGCGTTCACGGGGTTATGAGCCATTGCTTAAAGTTCACAAAGTTCCATAAGTGCAGATTCGCAGCTCCATCAGTGACATTCACCTGACATCCATATTTAATGTCAATTGCGTTGACCGTGATCACCAAACATGGAGAAAGAAAAAAGTCTAGGAGCGAGCATCACATGACCATCTTGAAGCCTAGCCATAAATCATAACGGAAAGGCTTAAGGGGAAATAAGCCCTCCCCATGTGATGGGCAAGTGCTAATTTCTATCCACTGAGTGCGCAGAGAGTACTGGAAAGAGTCTACTGGAGAGCGTGTGGCAAGGGCGCCACTAAGAGCTACCACGTACCAAGAAATTTCTTGAAAAGCTCCGGAAATCATGGAAGTCCTACTCCCCAAGAGTCAACGCTCGTATAGGCCCCGGAGAGAAGGAGAAGTGGCGTCAGAGGAGGCTGGCTTGCCAAGGCTAGCTACTTTTCCTCCTAGTTATTTTTTCGCCCTCCTAGGCACCCAATGTCCGTGCGTAAGACGCATCGCCAATGTTCAATCAAACTACGATTCACAAAAGCACTGCTGAAAGTGCAACTTGCCTTTTGTTCTCGAAGGTTACATTGGACACGGAGCATTTGGAAAGTCCAGTTGCTCCACAGAAGCAACATGAGTACCACTCATTATAAAAATTGCCACAATCGTATATGCGCAGCAATACCAGCAAACGAGCACTGTCATAATGTCAGTTGTCAATCGTGCTGAATGCCAGCATCATTCCACACGAATGCAAGACCACCGACGCTCAGTCCAGACGAAAGATGGGAAGGACCGAGCGACTGCTGAGCAAGAACAATAACTGAGCCGACCAAGCTCGCGAGACTCGGCCGGCTTTGATCTCGCTTGCTTCTCACAACACCACAGGGCCTTAACATCTAGCCCTGTCTGGCTTTGGCCACAAGGGTGAAAGGGCAAGCTTACACAGCATACACTACTCGCATGGGCCAGGATGTTTCGCACTCCGTTCCCCCCTTCCCTTTTAAACCTGCCTCCAGGATGCTGTGGAGGCGCAAAGAGTAGGAAAACGAAAAGCAGAGGAAAGACAGGGAGGGGGATTCAAAGGCATGTTGTGCACGGCACTGTGAAAGTCTAAACTGAGCAGTGTCTCTTTGCTTTGGTGCTGGCGATGAGCACTGTGAAAGTCTAAACTGAGCAGTGTCTCTTTGCTTTGGTGCTGCGATGAGGACTTAAACTGGTGCATGCGGGGGAAGGAGAGGTTGTAGATGCAACGTGGAGCAGAGCAACAACACGAATGACGACCGCATAGTCCCATGCTTGGTCCTTTTTTTAATGAAATGCACTCGTGCAATCTATGTTGTGCGCCGCTACGCTGTTGCCGTCGCCGCAAATTTAGCTATGTGCCTCTTTTTTTTTTTTTTTAGTTACACATTACAAAGAAACGAAACCACTGCAATCAAGATGAGCCCAGACATTTATCACTATAATGTGCAGTTTACAAAGGGATTGAAGATAAGGGGAAATTAGCACAGTTAAGCCTCGATATAACGAACTTCAATATAACAAAATTCTCGATATAACAAAGTATTCAACTTTTCCTAACCTCTTGTCCGTAGACCACCATGTATTTAGAACCTCAATATAACGAAGTGTGTTTATACATGATTTCAATATAACGAAATTTTACTGCCACCACAAAGGAATACCGAGACAATAAATAGAAATTTCCGCAAACGCAAACGCAGATGATTGAATTACAAGCGGCTGCTTGCGAACGCACCTCTCAAATCGCGCGCCGCGCGACAAGAGCGATCGCCGAAGTGGAGCAGCTTCATGTTTCGTATAAAGTCCAAGTGCGATAAGATTCTATTGCGCCCCACGCACTGTGTGCTTCAGGTGCTAGTGAAAGCGTGCGACGGTGAGACAAGAAAGATGGTGGCTTCACGGGTGCTGCCTTCTCACGCGAGCAAAGGGAAAGAGTGAGAGGGGAGCAAGCTCGCGGCAACGTGATGACGTGATCAGGCGCGCACAAGAGGGTGGGTGGGGGCTAAGTAGGTGCGCATCTCGATTTCTGGCACGCGTCTTGGCCGTGGCTGTGCATGGCTGTAAGCGCGGCTGAGCGCATACGCAGCCGCGCACCCTGCTTTAGACGTAATCTGCTGCTTCTGCAAAGAGTGGGCGTGCCGAGACGGCGTGGCATTATGTAAGCTGTCTTCCCACGCGTTTAGTATTCGAGGCTGCTTATCACGAGTTTCAGAGACCGTTGAAGCGAGAGGCAGACGACGCATTTGCTGCCAGCGCTTTTCATGATAGCTTCATCCCTGTGCGGGCGACGCTATCAGCCGCAGGGGCGGAGTGTACGCGAAAGCATGGCTGGCTTCATTAATTCGCACCGCCAATGTGAAGATATCATCGACGTGGCATGAAGCTGTATCATTCATCGCTGACTCCCAAATTCAACAAAATGAATTGTTTTCTTATTCAAATTTGCCTTTTTTGATTGCCCGATGATTCGGGCAATCGTGTAACAAAAATCGATCAGCGATTATACTTGTTTGCAAAAAGGTCAAATTTTAATACAAAGAAATTTTGATATAACGAAGCAAATAGTCGATTTTACCAACTTCGTTATATCAAAGTTTAAGTGTACTTATATATTAAAGGCTAGGGGGAAATTAGTACTATATATTAAAGACTGATCTTATAAACGAGAATCCCTATGTCCACACGGAATTTGCATAGGCTGCACGTCTCCTTACCTTGGCAGTATCATAGCCAATTTTTCGTTTGCTTCAGGTATTTACTACTGCACTGGTCACAAGCAAAGGGATCTGAGGTAGTGAAGGCAGCACGAATTGTCATTCTATTATATATAAATTACAGTGCTATGCTTCAAGCCAGTAGCAAAGCAAGAAGGCAGCGTTTGATATTTCGCTCAGCCTGCTTTTTTAATAGAAGCAGGTGAGGACATTGATGGGCCTCAACAAAGAACAAGAATGGCTTGTGCCAAATCCTACATCGATCATCTTTCTTTTTATGCAGCTTAAGACCATCTTTCTTAAAGGGCATCAATATTATCGCGAACAGAGCCTTAGTAATCGAGAAATTGAGGTAAATGCAGGACACGATTAGAGACTCCCTCGGGACATCAAGTACTTGCCCGATGACGAAGGCACTCATTTAAATTCTGTCACTAGTACTCAACCACTCGTTATAAAAACATTATTGTACTGTATTGTAAGACGAAAGAAAATGCTACTTTACCAGTTATATTTCATTTTTAGAAAAAAGAACTCATTGACATTACACCGTAAACAACAACGCGAGCGGTCGAAAGCGTAAAGTTAATATGTCGAAATGTTTCGTTTTCGCTCGGTTCCGCGCCGCCCGCGCTTTCACTTTTCAGTAGTTCCGTTATTGCGTAGTGCTGCACTGGTTTTGCTGGCTCGCGAAGCTCACACAAACTGCAAGTAGCGGAGAATTCCACTTCCATGTGATGTCACGGGATGCCCGAACAGTCTGCGCCACTTGATCAAAAGCAGCGGCGCGTCGTACGTCGTCGGTTGGACGCTGTTTTGCTCACCGACGGCAGCAAAGGGCGGTGATTGCGTAGGCAACGTCACCACTCCTCGGTTGGCGTGGCGGAAGTTTTGAATTGCCATAAAGGTATTCGGACCCTTCAGATGCAACTTTCTCGTAAACTAAGCATTTTCTTTGCACGAAACAAGCGTCGCGAGGTTTCTGGAATGGTATTTAAGCAGTCCACATCAAATTAGTATTTGCCTTTAGTGTCCCTTTGGAGATGAAGTCTTGTGCTGGTTTAGGGCAGGCGAAAAGGTCAAAGGGATGCACATTGTGCCCCTGGAATGACTTGTACAACTGGACGAGTGCTGTACTCCATTTGGATGCACCAATCCTGCGTTGAAGTGTGACACCTAGCAAAGGCAGATCTTATGTGCCGTTTACAGCAACGGTTACCACGTGTACTCTGAGAAATTGACGGCATACATTCGTGGCGGCAACGTTACTATTAAAAGAATATGCACTGCTGCATTCGTTGGTTTTAGTGTTTCGTTCCTGAAGAGCACCATTCTTTCTGCTCAACGAGTATCCTGGCATGCATGTTTTACAGGTTATCTAGTTATGCTAACAAGCTTATCTTTTTCTCATTATGGCTTGTTTTTAAGTCGTCTAGTCTGTTATGTTGAAATTGCGTTGGTGAAACGAAAAGGATTGAAATTCACTGAGTCATTTTGATGGTTTAATAGAATCGTGACCATTCAACAGTACTTATTGACCCTTTTCGCGGCGATCCCGTGGGCGCTGCCATGTTTGATCACGTGGTGACGCGTCCATTGCTTGCCTCAACTGCCTCCTTGTTTACAATGGAAGTGTATGACGCCGGGGCGGCTGAGAAAACCTCTGTTTTCGGAGATATCGTAGGCGGTGACCAGGTGGACGACACGAAGCTTTGATCACAGCTTCAGAGAACATGCAAAAGCACTTTCAGAGCTGATTAAGCTATGTCTAAACGGCGCAAGCAGCGTATATGGTGCTTGTTCTAAAAGCGGGGCTAAATATGTATTCCAAGCTATCCAACCATTCCGCTCATGAATTCAGTCAGGATTAGTGTGTTTTGCTCTTTGTAGAGCACTGCACGGGCCGATTTTTTCAGCCCGGGCCCGGCCCGGGCCCGTTTTTACGTTGGGCGGCCCGCCCGAGCCCGATCAAAACTTTTATGGCGAGACCCGGGCCCGGCCCGGGCCCGGAAATAATCTACGTTACCCGCCCGAGCCCGGCCCAAGCCCGACTCGAAACCGGCCCGAACCCGGCCCGAGACCGAAAAATAATGTTTTTCAGAGTTGAGACGCCCGAGAATAACTTGCTGCACGTTACATGCACACCACCAGAAAGCCCGAGCCCGGCCCGGGCCCGCATCAAAAAACCCGAGCCCGGCCGGGCCCGGGTCAAAAAGCACACGCCATGCCCGAGCCCAGCCCGAGCCCGTGAAAAAACTGTACTACCCGGGCCGGGCCGGGCTCGGGCTTTCGGGTAAGCCCGAGCCCGTGCAGTGCTCTAGCTCTTTGTTCTTTATTCGGCAAGTATTTTGAAGCAGTCGCTTGTCAGTTTCTGACTTAGTGAAGTTCCTCGGTGCGGCCACTATCTGATTATTTTCTGCCTAATTGCTCGCGGGTGTGCTCAGTTCCGATAGATTTGTTCTTGCTGTGCGCAAGGCTTGATACGTAGCTGTTTTGTACATTGTAATACCTTGTAGCAATATATATATATTACAGCTAGTAACGCGCTTACTCTTGTGGACCGTCACGAAACATTCAGCTTTGACCACTCGTGCACCATCGGTGTAGTCCGTCATTTATTGTGCGAATACAGTGCGCATATATTCAAGTGTCTACCCATTCACTTATTCTTGATACGTCGGTGATAGAGTGGGCGTAAGTTTTCCTGCCATTTGGGACAGATGTGTATAGATAACGTGCGCGAAACTTACTATGACAGGAAGCGGCGCTACTCCCTTTGTCATTGTTTAACGAGTGGTACTCACTCCTGCCAACGTTCTGGGGATGAAGCCCTTTCTTTGATACAAGGCTGGCGGATGAGCAAATTTCTGTATCCTCGAGGAAAGCCGTACATCTCGAAGTGCCAGTAACACGTTCGGACAGTAGCAGCAGCGGTCCGCGAACTTGGCCACACAGATTCATTCCATTCCTTAACATGCCAGTCACTATTTTTGCAGCCAACTACTGCACGCGTCTTCAATCCACATGATTCAATCTAGCATGCATGATTGGAGCACAGTGTGTTAGCGAAAACTCAGTTGCATTCCCAACAGCTCATTGCACAAAAGCAAGGTAGAAGCGGTAATGGTTTCGTATTCGTGCGCGGTCGCTGAAGAGACATATGGCACACCGCCGTGAGCGTCATCTCGTTTCTCTAAAACCAGCTGCTCCGTGAAAAGGGTCAATAAAATCATCTTGCATATCAAAAAAGACAAAGTAAACTCTCTTGCTCTCTGATACACGCTCTCAGACGTTCACGCATTGCTCTGTCATCTCTCTGCCATTGGGCCATAGTGAGATCTGCTCTCGTGTTTCATAGGGCATGAATACCACACCGAAGCCGTAGCTCGTAGAGGGCTCTCAAGCACGTTTCAGTGAAACACTTGTCGAAGGTTGAAGATACGCACAGGACAGTTCTCTTTTGCACATAGGTCGGCAAAATAAATGGAACTCACTCAGGCTCACTAATAAAATATATTTTTTGCTGAGGGCTCACTCGTACTCGAGACTCACCTAAGTTCTACTCAGCCAGGCTTACTCGGGCTCAACTCACCAAAATTCTACTCAACCGGGCACACTCAGACTGACGAGTCGATCTGAGAGTCTGAGTGAGTCGACTCATGAGTGAGTTTGCGACCTCTGTACCTGGTATTTAGATGTATGCCAGACACTGCGCCAAAAGTGCATGTAATTAGCTGCACCGATCAGGTTTTCGCCTGCGCCAGGGCCTGCGCCAAAAGGTGAAATGGCTGTTCTGTCAGTGCAAGTGATAAAAGAAAACTATTTAAGAGCCATTACACATTGTGTTGTCTTGAACTACAGCACATTAAACAAGAAACCGCTAGATTTCTATGTAATAGAGTCACCAAAATAATTAAAAGCAAGAGACGGAAGATACTGAACTATATATATATATATATATATATATATATATTTGTAAGCATTTTAACTATCTTATGGGTTTTTGGATAGATTATATAAATACTAAGCATCTTTGCTGTTTAGTAAGTGCTTTTACGGAGAGGCAGTGGTGTAAACTGGACATTGCCTTTTGTATTATGCAGGTCTACCCTACAGGGCGCCCTAACAATGTACCCCCACAAGGAGAGCCATATGTGATCACGGGCATGACGCAGATGGCCCAGTTTGTCTATGACTTCTACCAGCAGAGATTAGATGCTCTCACAGCCCAGCTGAAGGCACAGAAGGCAGTCTATGAAAAGCCGCCCACCACCATCAAGGAAAGCCCCAAGGAAACTGCAAGGGCAGAACAGCCTGCCTCTGAAAGCCAGCCTACTGTGGCCATGGACACAGATAGTGAACAGCCTTCTACTGACCAGCCTGAGGCACCTGCTACTGTAGACAGTGCACCCAGCATTCAGCATCTGAGTATTGTGCAAGAGGTAAGGGCCACAGACCCCTGGCAATGTGGTCATGGTAACAGGTGGTGTACACTCACCACAGCCACTGAAGTTTCATAACACTTGAAATGCCAGATAGACGAAGCCCTTGGTTTACAGGTTTTACATTGGTCATAACCGTTAGGGTACAAATTGGGTGCAATTTTTATTCAAATCAGTAATGGGGGAGAAATTAGATTTCTACCATTGCAACTGTATGTATATGTCGAACTGGGCATTGATGCAATGTGTGAACCATGTATGGCTGTATGAGGCTCCATCATGCTCAGAATAGCTCACTTACAAGCACTTACAACTTTTCTTTGTTGGTATATTACATACAGCATAGACCGCTTATGTAGTTGAACCCACTTATAACCAGGGTGTTGAACTGAACCCAACGCTTAAACCGTACTCAAACCAGAATTCTAGCCAGAACGGAACTAGAACCCGAACCGATATTCTTAGAACGTGCCTGAACCTCAACCGAACCTGAACCCCCTAAAAATAATAACAGTTGCCGATTCAGCACGAAACGGTTCAAGCATATAGGGTGCAAATGGGTGCTCAATACATAACCCATTCTTTTAAATACAGTTAAAGCTCGATGTAACAAAGTCTATAAAATCGGCAATTTGCCTCATTATATCAAAATTTTATTACATTGAAATTTGAAGTTTTATGCAAATAAGTATTGCCAATGGATTTTTTTACACAGGAAGGGCTGCAAAATTTGCTGAATTATCGCGCAATCATAAAAACCAAACGTGAATGAGAACTAAAACTCATCTTTTGAATTTGAGTAGGCAACCAAAGATACAGTTTCTTGCCGTGACGACGATATCTTCACATCGGTGGTACGAAGTGAAGCCAGCCACACTTTCGCGCCCAAAACGCCCCCGTTACTCTATCCTGAAAAGCGCCAGCAGCGCGAAGCGAATGCTTCGTTTGCCTCTTGCTTCAACGCGTCTCCAAAACTCAAGATTACACAACCTCCAGTACATCGCCCACTGCCGGCGCTTTTCATGTAGCATCATTCCACTGCAGGTGACACTATCAGCTGCAGGGGCAGAGTGGACGTGAAAATGTGGCTGGCTTCGCTTCGTACCGTCAATAATGATTAGATATTGTCAACGCGGCATCAAACCATATCTTTCGTCACCGAATCTCAAGTTTGTGGCCTCTTTCTGATTGCCCGATAATCGGGAAAATTTTGTGGCCTCTTTCGTGCAAGACAAGGACCATCGGCAACTGCACTTCAATAACGAAGCTAAATATTGATTGTACCAACTCCATTATATCGAGATTCAACTGGATGTTGTCCCCAAAATTGGCCTTGAAATACATTTTTGTTATACATAGGTTCATCATGTAATGTAAAGAAGGCCTTGTGGAGAAATAACTGGGGTGTCACTGCATTTCTCTCTGTAGGTTTAGGGCAGATATCTTGAAAATACCATAGTCTTCCTATGATTCCTACGATGTGGACATGCTTTGAAAACTGAATAGCCTTAGTTCCACAACTGATACACAAAGGTAAAAACAAATAATTGAACATTTCCTTACCACTTATTATGTACAGTGAAATCCCGGTAATTCAAAATCTCTTATCAAGTTGACAGATAATTCGAACTGATAGGTTGGTCCCAGCAGTGAAGCTCACTCTGGCAAAAAAAAAAAAAAAATTAGGCAGTGGCGATCCCAGACATAGCTTTTTAGGGGGGTAAGGAGAAGGAGAAACAGTATCCTTTGGCAACAAAGACACAGCAGCGGTCCAAAACAGCCTTTTATTTATCTTTATTTTTTTCAGGGGGAGGAGGGTGAGTAGAGTGTAGAAAAAAGTTATTGGCACTATTCAACAGTTTTGCCTTTACTGTCACCAAACCCTTCTACTCTGTGAGGGTTTGTCAGTATAGTAAAGGCTACTGAATAAATACAATACATTCCCTGTCGGTGGTCGGGTGAGGTTGGGGATTTCTCGGAACGCTTTTCTTTTCACTGGGGGTGAAACGGGATGGAATGAATTCTGCGGACGAGAGTTGAGAAATCATGGTCGCGTGGTCGACGATTCTGTCAAGTGCTGGAAACGTTAAGCTCCTGGTGCCACAGTTAGCGAGAACGGCTACATTGGAAGTAAAAATGCCTGAAAATATTCACTTACCAGAGTAGTGTCAACACGCAATTTCATGATCAATGCGGTGTGACTGGTTAAACGTCATCTGGAATGCAGGAGAGGTGCGCCTTGGGTGGGTTCGAACTGTTCTGCTGCTACAAGCAGGGTACCTACCTTGCTTTCTTGATACGCCTGGGTGGTGGCAAACCCCAATCCGCAGACCGTTCCCTACATTTCTCGCTTGCCCAGATGCACTTGTATAGCTGCTTTTCTCCGAAAGTGAAGCACTTCTTGCGCCCATTTGTTCGTATAGCGGTGGCGACATGACACAATCCAATGCAATTTAAGGGGAGGAGGTGCGATTCCCCCCCCCCTTGATATTGCCACTGATGTGGGCCAGCTAAAGATGATTTTAACTGGCCCTTATTTTATGGGGCAATTGGGAAAGAAAGTCATACTCATCTGAATGAATAAGTTGTAGCGTGTAGCCCATCAGTTTCATTATACATTTTAGCGCTTGCTTGTGCGCTCTATTTTTAAATCTTCATCTATTAACGGCAAGTGCTATGCGTGTGCTGTTACAAATATATTTCCCACATGCTCCACGTCCGGTTACGGTGATGATAGTGTGGCATGCCGACAAACAACTTGCTTGCTTTTGTGAAACTTCTTGACCACAAATATCCACTGGCAATAGTAATTATCACTCAAGTTTGCACTCTGGCTACACTATTTTCTGCACGGCCACTCCACACAAAATCCGCTGCAGAACACTAGCTAAGGATGTCAAGTTTCGGTTCTAGTAGTCAACCTTAGCGGCCAAATAGCGGTTGGAAAAGTTCAGCGGAAATTTAAGGGGGGACACAGGGAACAGATCGCGATAATCGCGACAAAAATTGATTTTTGGAAACCACGCGTATCGGTACCTGCAATGCCTAATCTACGCTGTATCAAAAAGGTTTGGCTGAAAACGCACTAAAAGTGCCCAAAAAAAATTAATTTGTCACTGCGCAGGACGAGAAAACAGCTTTAAATCGTGCAAAATCACCGCAGTTCACGAAGCCATATCTCGTATTTCCTGTCACCGAGCGCTGCCATCTTGGTATCGTTTCGCCGTTCCGCTTCTCAATTCGTCGGTCGTCGCCATCTTGTAACAAACGCACAAACACAAAAGAAGCGCGGGTCTGCTGGAAGGTAGTCACACGGGCCCTCTGATGAAAGCGGGCCTCCGATTGGCTGCCGTGCTGAAAGGCGTCTCCCCATTGGTTACTGCTGCGGCAGCGGCCAAGATGGCAACCGCAGTTGTCTGCTTCGGAAACATGAAGGAAAAAACTGAGGAGAGGCCCTACCCCTCACCGCGCTAGGAGAAAAGTGTGGAGGAAGTCACGTGGCATTTTTTTTCATTTATTTATTTATTTATTTTTTTTTTCGCTGTAGCAGCCATGTTGGCGGGCCATAGTGGCGGCTTTGTTATGGTTATGTGCGCTTACACGTGTTGCTCCGTAGGTCTCGTACCATGGTGAAGGCACCGTGTGGGCAGGTTTGCGCTAGTCTGCATGTTTTGTTGCGCTGTGTTATCTGGACCCTGCTCTCCCGGATGTTGCCGTGGCCAGGTGGTACTGGATGAACTAAAACGCGTGAAATGAATGCGCATGCAACGCTGTACACAATGTACCGCGCCACGGATGAAGGAATATCTGCGGGAAATTTTGCCCTCTTCTGCGGAATCATGTGCCATCGCAGACCGAAACCGCTATGTTTCAAAATCTGTACAATGAACACCTTGCAGGTCAGTGACAGTCGTGGAGTATTCCTGCTTTTGACAGCGGATGGTGCATTTACGGCTCATAGAACATTATTCAAGAATCTTAGCCTTAGAGTTTCGTGTTCAGTAACAACTTGCTTTTGTGCATATGTTGCACAACTGTTTGTTTCTTGCAGTACTCGCGACCGCACGAACTCGTTTGACTAGAGTGCGTTCGAGGGTCACACACCTGCACAGGTGTATACATTAATGCACGAGCTGGTAGAGTTTTACGCAGAATATTTGATTCATATACATTATATAGCATCGCCGGTCGTGACACGCAGTCGCACACGTTTCCCGGAGACGAGAAGGTGCGTAAACTTTGGATACGTTCCTGTCAGCCATCACGCCCAGCCTGGAGACCTCTAAAAAATGACTTCATTTACGTGGACCACTTTGTCGACGATGATTATGCGACCAGCCCGGCTGTGCTGAAAAGCCTCAGCATGCCGCTCAAAAGGCAACGCCTAAAGCCTGACGCTGTGCCATCGGTCTTCTCACGAAAACGCAAGGCAGAAATGATCAATGGCGCGTTTGAAAAGAGGAGGCGAAAAAATGGCGGTATTGTTTTTGTTCACTTGCAGCCTTCTTGAGCAGTGTGAGGGCAAGGCTGGGGCAAGATGCCCGAGGCTGGGCACGAAAGCAGTAATGTCTTTAAAAATGTTGGCTAAGCATAGTAAAACAATACAAGGCTAGCGAGCGCGACTCACGAGATCAATCCTACATGGCAGCGGGGCTGACCAGCAAGGAGCGCTGGGCAGACACGTACACAGCTCTGCTTCTCCACAGGCTAAAAGCAGAAAAACTGGAGAGAACGCCAGACAGGTGCTGCCATCTGTCGGGCGGCTGGCGAAGTGGATGTGAGAGTCTCAGAGGTACTGATACCTCACAGCAGATGCTCACGCCGACGGCATAAACTACTATTCAGTCATCCACGCAGTGCTGAAGTACCCCGCAGCTGCCTCGCCTGCGTGCGCTCTTGAAAAAGCAAGTTTACAGAAGAAATGACAAATAATTCTTGCACAAGTAACTGGTGCAGAGTGAAATCTTTGTGCTACGTTTCGCAAAAACCTGACTGGCACTTCCACGGCCGCCTACTCTTCTTCGTCGCTTGACGCAGAAGACTCGTAACCGTAAGCGGTAATATTTCTTGCCAAGTTGCAATGGTCCTTGTCTTCAGACGTGTACTCATCGCTGGTAGAGACACCAGAACTCGAATCCATGCTCGCGATGGCGGCGTCGGCGCGCTTCGAATGACCACGGCCGGCCGGCTGGTTATTCGACGAGGGTGTCGTGACGTCACCCCTTCCAACTCCCACGGATCGGGCGGCGAGGCGCGTGCTGACAAAAACGCCAAAAATTAAGCAATTGGCTCAAAAATAAGCTAAGTGACTACTTTTTTTTGGTGTAATCACACACTTGATTTATTTTCAGCATTCTCGTAAAATTTTCAGATTTTGTGTCCGTATCCCTTTAAAGCATGCAGTAAATATATTGTGCATTAAAACAACATTGGTGACACAATCCTGTCTTTTCATCCAGTTTTATTTCCCTTTTTCTTATTATTCTTGCACGTCAATTAAGAACTGTTGATATTCCTGTGCTTCAATTTCTTTTGGCTTCCTGTGTTTTGAACTAGCAAGCATTGAGCCCCTTTGTCCCCCTTATCCTTTAACTATGGTTCAGGGATAAAAAAGAATATTTTAATATGTTGGTGTCACATGACAAAATTGCCTAAAATGATGTGACCATGTTGGACAATGACTAATGGCACCAATGTGTATGCCTAATGGCACCAATGTGTGTTTTGTGTATTTCTTTTTTTGAGGTGGAGAAGGTAGACATTTTCTCTCGGAATGTCATCTGGCTTTTCTAGATTTACATATTCCACGACAGTTGTGAGTAGTGCCTAGGAAATGTTATAAACGCAAACTTAGCTCATGTTCTTAGTACATTCTAAAGTGTTGGATGTTAATATTAGTGCGTAAATCATCTACATAAGCTAAAGCAATGGAACAATTACAAAGAAGCAACTCGTACCACACGACAAGTGAGTATGAAATCGGATACGTTCCATACAACAGCAGCATATTCCAACAATAGCCTGATATATTTTTTTTTTGTAGACTCACGGAAGCCCTTCCTAAGTGCGCCAGTTCCATCCTTGTCTTTTTCCATTATGGTTTTTCAAATGTGGATTATTCTACCTAAGGCTATCAGAAATATCTCCCAGGTACTTATAACTAGATATACTATGGATAACAGATGATCATTGATGCAATGGGTGAAGAGCTTGTGGGAATCCTCGTGTCCCATAACCCCCCCCCCCCCGTATTCCCCAGTTGGTAAGTCGGAAGCCCTTCTTTACCTAGTGTATTATTCTCTTCGAGGGAACCCTCAGCGATGTCAACTATAGCTAGCTGGCCTGCTCGAAGTGTTAGTTGCAGACGTAATAAATGCTTTCCGAGTGTACACGTGGTTGTCGTCTTTTGTTTCCTCGAGCTTGTACCGGACCGCGGTTGATGCGCAGGCATGCGCCAACCGTGGGGCTCGGTGTGTCGAGGCAGAGGGCCGTTGGCATTCCCCACATATCCCGACATTTTGGCGTTCCCAACGTGGGGCAAGCTCTTTTAAAACGGGACGACGATCGGTTCGGATGCGAGGAAGCCTGAAGGCTTTGTCCGGACCAGCGTTAGGCCTCAGCCGAAGGCGTGATTGCTAGCTAGGTCTGTGTGTGCTTTCTTGAGGGCGAGTTAACGCTGCGCCAGTGTCGCCGAACTCGTGTAGACGCTGAGATTTGTAGAAAGTTTTCTTTTAAGAGTACGCCCGAAGCGAGTGAGTGCAGCAGCCGACGCAGTGGTCGATTTTCCCTGTACATATGTAAATAGCCTCCTTTCTGTATCTTTGGCTGTGGGAACCGGGCGCCGGAAACGCTGGCTAGGACGTCAGCGGGGCGCAGTCCCAGGAGTCGGCTCGAAAGCTGCGTGTTGAGCAGCGAGCGGGGACCACTTAGCTAGGCCTGCATCTCCTTGCGGCGGCTCATTGGAACCCTTTATGGGTCTTTTGTGGCATTGGTATCCGTCATGGACGCGATTAGGCCTAAGGCTCTGCGGAGCTGCCGGTCGCATGTTCGAAGATGACCATGCCGTTACATTTAGCGGGTGCAACCGGATTCGCTAGTTCTACTATACTCGCCCGAGCGGAGAAACCTCGTTCGAAATGGAAAGCTTATTTTGTTCAGATGAACTTAATATTTTGCGGGCGGAATAACCGACATATCGGGGGACCAGAGAGCGCTTTGTTCATACAAACATCGCCCACTTTCACGCTGGATCGGACCGGAAAAATTCGGTCGAAGCGGATAACTTCATTCAAACGAACTGGATTGTTTTTTTTTTTTTTTTTTTTTTTCTCGTTGCCGCATAAAGCTATGCGGTAGACGGGTGGTTCAGCATCGTGTCAGACGGCCGACGCTGCGGCGGCCTCTACTGCCTTAATTCTAAGTGTTTGTGGAGTGCATTTGAGCGACTTTGCAGAACGAGTGAAGCCGCCTGGACTTGTTATTGCTGCCATCGTCCACGTCCCTGCCTGCTGTCTCGGCCTCAAATTGCAGCGGAGGCGCCTCCCTGTTCGCATCCCGATGCAGCAGCACATGGCAGCCACGAGGAGGGAGGCCTACCATCATACTCCCACGAGGGTACGTCGGTGCGAGGTTCATCGTGCCGGCGCGCGCGCCGCTTCGCGAAAGTCCTGACCCGCTGTTCCTGGGTGGACATTGCGGCACGCATCTGGAAAGCAAGCCATCTTCAGCCCCCGTCATCGTCAACCACTGTGACGGCTGCCATATGTCGGCGGCCGCCACACAGGACTGTGCTGCCTATCAACGTAGATTCGGACATTTCCTGCCGGAGTTTACCATCGCATCTGCCCGGATACTTTGTCAATGCCGTCGTTCCAGCGATTTCTCCGCCGTAGGGCAATATTTAAGGGTGGAGGGATGTAGGAATCCTCGGGTCCCATAACCGCCGCACGGGCAGCGAACGTCGCGTCAAGCGCATGCGTGCCAGGGAGAGTTGGGAGAGGGGAAACTTTCCTTCCGCGGGCGGCGCGCGGGAATCGCAAGCGCTATCAGCGCCACCGGGTGGGTCACGTGAGATCCCGCTGATATCGCCCGGGTCTCTTTGGTCCCCAGCAAGCGGCGATGGCGGAAGCTCCGCCGCCGCTCCCGTATTCCCGGCACGTGGTTAGTCAACCGCGTTCTTGCCGCGGCAAACGCCGCGGCCCCCCCCCCCCCCCCCCCTCGTATTCCCCCAGTTGGTAAGTCGGAAGCCCTTCTTTACCTAGTGTATTACTCTCTTCGAGGGAAGCCTCAGCGATGTCAACTATAGCTAGCTGGCCTGCTCGAAGTGTTAGTTGCAGTCGTAATAAATGCTTTCCGAGTGTACACGTGGTTGTCTATTGTTTCCTCAAGCTTGTACCGGACCGCGGTTGATGCGCAGGCATGCGCCAACCGCGGGGCTCGGTGTGTCGAGGCAGAGGGCCGTTGGCATCCCCCCCCATATCCCGACAAGCTCTTCTGGGTAATGGTCATTCGGAGTTCTTTATTTTTAGCGTGGGCTAAAAATGTGTTTAATAGAGCCCGTTAAGGCAAAATGGCTTCCTGGTACAGGATTGAAACATCAGTGAACAGCCATATCTCCATGGCCATGTTATGGATAGTGTCATTAACAAATAGCTGATCAAAAAAGAGAGGCAAGCACAGAACATGTCAGAATACTGAACTGTATACATATTAGTAGCACACGAATTTGCGGCATCATAAATTAAACACACATTGATGTTTACAAAAACAGTATGCTTAATCGAAACACTTAAAGGGGCCCTGAACCACCACTCGGGCTTGGTGAAATAACATAGTCCGCGGGTAGCATATGCTGCTGTGAACATCTCAGCCAAGTTTTGCTGTCGTACGCGGTGCATGGAGCTCGCAAGCACAGCGCAAAGTCACCTTTCTCTCAAACGCTCTCGTTTCAACAGACGGCATGATCCTCACTTTCTTTTGTGTGTTTTCGTAATAAAGCACATTCTCATACGCGCCTGCTATTGGTTGCTGTGCTGGGTGCGCACAGGTCCTTGAAATCTTCGAAATTGAAACTTATGTTTTCAAGGCCTTGAAAGCCCTGGAATTTCTTTTCCGTCCTTGAGAACCCTTGAATTCTTGGGGTTTTTCACGGGGTCCAACAGTGCGACTCACATTATATGGTGGTTGAGGGTGGTCCCAGCAAACTTTGTTGCTTTCCGCAACGGCGGGACCGCAAAGTCAAACTTCCTGCGCGAGGAAGAGGCAAGCGCATCCGCCGCGCAATTTTTTATTCCCCTCTGGCTTGCTTCGACTTCAGGGTTGGCCAAAAGCCACATGTTGCTGGCCACAATGAGGCTAGAGCGTCTCGACCTCCTCGGAAAAAATACAAGTTGTGCCATCATGCTTACTTGTAACGAAAAAGCAGTTACATGAATCTTAACAGTTGAATTTGGTAGTATTTCACTTTTTGGGGGGGGTTCGCCTTGGGCTGGATTTATTGGCAACCCACTAAAAACAGGTACAGTCTCATAGCCTGAACGTTGTCTGTTTGGCCACATTGTGCTGTGTTTATCTGTGCGTGCTAACTCTGGTGCCGTCGATGCTTTGTTTGCTTTTTCCCTCGTTTCGGTTGTGGTTCAGAATAATGCCTGGGAAACGTAAATTCTAAAGCGCTTGGCTCAGCAACAACGATTACAAACTTTGGGTTGCGCCGGATACATCAGACCCCCACCGCACGAAATGCACATCCTGCAGAAAGACCTTCGACATCACTTCTATGGGCAAATCTGCTCTCAGAAGCCGCACGAAAAGTGCAAAGCACTGTGGAATCATGCAAATGGCAGCTGGAAACTCTATACAGAACTACCTGGCACCAAGCACAAGCGAGCGGTCCACTGGGTTGGCTCCATCGCAGGCGACTCATCTAAAGAGCACCTGCAAGTCACACGAGGTGGTTACCGATGCAGAAATTCTGTGGACAATGAAAGTGATTGCCTCCCACTACTCGTACAGATCATCCGCACAAACCGGCGACTTGTTCAAGTGGATGTTTGAAGTGCTTGAAGCCGGATCAGTGCCTTGTGGGCCTATGGAAGGTGTTGGAAGTCTTGACCGTGGCAGGAAGACTGAGTGACTGCCAGCGGGAATGTGTAATCGGAAGAGAAAACGGTACCAGGAAAACTCAAAGCAGACAAAAAGGCACACAATCGTGGAAAAAGTTGAAGGGTTGCAGACAAAGAAAAAGAAGCTTGAGGCAGTTGTTGCCAATTTAACGGCCTCTGCAGATGGATATGCAGAAAAGGCTGAGAGAACAGGTGACATCACGCACGTGGTGAAATCAAACAGCTTGAGAAAGACCGCAAAAGCGAAGGCTGAAGAACTCAGCAGCATTAAGACGCAAATAGAAAAGAAACTGAAAGACCTGCCCTGAGCTTCAGAATTTCATCTTGTCGAATGAAACTGTACGTGCACTAAGTGAAATCACATTTCTTTGTTCTGTCCAATAATATGTAACATGTGTGAACTACCGTATTAAATATTTAAATTTTTTGAAAGGTCCTTGAAAAGTCCTTGAATTTTTTTCTTGGAAACCTGTACGAACCCTGCTGTGGCCAGCTACACCGTGGCCGCTGCTGGGTGTCGCCACGAGTCCACTGGCTAAGCGCACTGTGGCTCGCTGGGGGCAACCACATTTGTCTTAGGTTTAGTGCATCATAGGCACCAAAATCGAAAGTTGTGACGTCTACGTTAACATCCAAAATGAAATTTGAACGCGCGTCACAGTGACATTTCGAAGGCGGAGCGTTGTGGCCCCGCTCCACTCCGCCGTAGCCTTCGCAGTGCAAGGCATTGAAGAAGGAACGGGAGCACAGCAAAGGCTGTGTTTGATTGCCAATAACTTTGCTTCTGCTGAACGCATTGAAGTACTTTTTGCCGCAAAGTATTTCTGAAATAGCCTATTTTCACTTCAAGTGCTTTTCTCCACTTTGATGAAAAGTGGTTCAGGGCCGTTTTAAGTCATTACACAGTGTTAGTTTCAACTACAGTAGATATACAAACAATTATTTTATTTATTATACCCTCAGCGCTTTCACATTGCATAGGGGAGAGGTTTTAGACACTTGTGAACAATACTAGACAGAAATGTGGTATAGGAACAATCATGTAATCAGCAAGAACATTTCAACACGTTTGTACGAAGAATAGTGAACACAGGGCTAATGAAGCACTAAATAACACCATCAGTGCATAGGTACGTTCTCGGCTGGGCTGATAAAGCATCTTTATAAGAAACCACGCCGGCGTCTTCACTTGACACGCAGAATTCGGATTTCTGAGAGCTCCCAGGTTAGTGATGGATCGTCGCTTGTTCGAGAAGAAATCTTGGGACGAAGCACGCCTTCGGAATACGGAAGCAGGAGAAGCAGAGGAGCATCCGACTGAACTTGCTGCGCTACCTTGCACCGTGGATTACGTGCCGCGCTATCTTAAACCGTGTGACTCCAGCAGCGAAACCGACAATCGCCCTGTGCCATCGGCACGGATAACGCATTGCACGGAAGACACGCCAACGGAGGCTCCCGTGCCTCGGCGTACAGCCATAGAGTATGTTACTCTGTGGTACGGCCATGCGAAACAGTAGCCGAGATCGCATCGTGAGACGCGGGTCGAAGGTCACCATCACCGGCAAAAAGATGGCGTGCTTGTTTTCTGATGCATTGTGCGACACGGACACCGGAGTTGGGGCCGCCTCCGAGCAAGCCCCAACTTTCAACGAGCTACAGTGTGATAACCGAAGATTCACCGGATAAATAGTCGCCCGAACAGCGCACCGTTCAGACGCACCTCGAGCCGCGTTTCGTGTCAGCGGTGACGGCAGAAGCGCGAGCATGCAGCGTTCGCGACTCCCTTCGCGCAGTGTCCGCGACCGAATGGAAGTTTAATTTTATGTACTTGCCAGGCTATGAAATTTTCAAAGCCCACCAAACAAAGAGGCAAAGGTGCAAAAAGATGCCTGACAGCAATGATGCCAAAAATTACTGCCCTGATGCATTCTAATAAACCTGCACTACTTGCAAAACTTTGCATCCCGATTTCTCAATTGTGTTTTTTTTTTTTTTTTTTCGGTCACCTCGCTCATGGAAAGCATAGCACAACAATGGCTGGACCGATTTTGATCCAGTTTGTTTTGCTGTGATCCATAAACTGTGCTGCACATCAAGACAGTCTTGAACTGTTCATTTATCTTTCCATTATTTAATTATTTCAGAATAACTACATGGCTCTATGCAGTGAAACACAGTCACATGCATGTCATGTTGAGCAAAAAATTATGAGGGCACTAAAAAAAAATCTTGGGCAAACATACAAAGTATTCCCAGTTCCGTACCATGTTTCGTTACTGTGCCAGGCTTTCCACGAGCAAGGAACTTGTAAATTTTTGTAAGGTCTTATAAAACAAAAACTAATGAAGATATCTTAATGAAATTTTAAATTTGCCTCTCTCTTGCAATGTACAGTGTGTGTGTGTCAAATTTTAGCCTTTTCTGCCAAGAAACAAAGTTATTTTTCATCCCCTCCTTCCCCCTTAAAGGACCGAAATTGCATTAGTTAATTTCACCAGATTAATATTTTCAAAGCGGTGCTGTGTCTGGCTAATGATAGCAGGGTGAGACGTACGTGTTGATGTGTGTGTGGCAGCGCGCACTCGTTGATGGGAGAATGGCAATCGCTGCGTCGGTGGATGGCGAAGCCGGAGCATGTGAAACAAGCCTTTGGCGATAGCAAAGCATTTCGCATTGCAGCATGTGAACAGGCTTATGTCGTTAGGTCTAACGAGCACCGCTTATTCAGAATTCCAGGCAAAGTTGTGGTTTGATTTAAAGCCTCCGATAATCTTTTATTAGCGGCCAAATGGAATACCGAAAGCCGAGAAATCGCCTCCCCAACGAAAGGTGTGGTATATGAACCATAATCTGAATGGTGATAACTTCATTCACGAATGCTGATAACTTTATTCACAACCACCATATGTCCGATATTGGACATATCCCCGAGAAATTGAGCGAGTCACAGTATGGCGTCCAAGATATCGACTATTATGACGGAACTAATAGTTTATTGGGACAAAACTTTGCGGGGATACGAGGGACGTGCCAAGGCATCATGGTGAAATTTTCATTGATTTTATTTTGACATTAACATAGGTTACAGAATATCTACCTAAATTCATAAGGAGGTCTCGAAGTCATATGTTTACAGAATATTTACCTACATGCATAAGCAGGTCCCGAAGTCAGACTGCAAATTAACTGATTGCTGCAGGGTGACTAAAGCACTAGTAAAACGTGTAAATAATTCTTAAATTGTTGCTGTAAGCAGGAGAATAGTGCTTTTCAATGCACAGGTATTGTTGAATCCCTGTGTGAAGTGATGTGAGAATCGAAAATTGCTTTTAAAAAATTTGAAGTATTTACTTATTGATCAAAGTGGAGCACACTCAACAGTGGCACAGGAGTGATCACATACGCTGCGGGTGTTGCAGCAAATGGGAAATGTGACGCCTTTGTTGGTATTTTATGTTATTCTGCAAAGTTCCGCAAGTCCGTTAATTTTTTCGCCAGAGATGCCAAAATGTTATTATATTAAATTTTTCAGGCTTTTGTGTATGCAGTTACTCATAAATCGCAGCACGAAATTTGCCAGCTTGCAGTAATTCGCTTAACAGCATATATTTCACACTGCACGATGAATTTATGAAGTTGTCAAGCCTAGTGTAACATTCAGTGTGCTACATTTCTTGTTTTGTTTTTGTTTTTTCCAGGCCCCAGGGATGGAGGGTGACTCAAGTGATTCTGAAGAAAGATAGTGGGGAAAAAATTGTAAAATTTCAATCCATCATCTGTGAATAAGTGATAACAGCATCATGTATTATAAATAAAGCACTGTCACCTGTTGCTTTGGTTCTTAACGGTCAAGACCCTTTTTATACATATCCTTTGCGTTTTGTTCTATTTTGTTACTATTTCCAACCATATAACATCTGCTTTACTGGCATTATGCACGCGTGTGTGAAGATAATGATGTATAACCTGATTTTTAGTTTGATCTGATTTGACAGATTGCACTGTTCTGCCTTTTCAGGTGGATTTCTTGACGAAGCGTAAATTGCATGCATGAGAAATTGGAATGTCTAGGTAACGAATTAAAGATATTAACTAATTATTCACTTCAGGGAACATTTTGAAATTACCAAATTGAATCTGAGCAGTAGTATAACAGTAGTGAAGTCATCTCTGCTTAGCAGAAATCTGAAGACTAGCCCACTTTAAAGACATCGTTGTTATAGCGGGCACTCGCCGAGGTGGTGTAGCGGCTAAAGCATTGGCTGCTAAGCCCGAGGGCGTGGGATCAAATCCCAGCCGTGGCAGTAGCATTCCGATGGGAACGAAATGCAAAAAATGCCCGTGTACCCTGCATTGGGTGCATGGTAAAAAACCCCAGGTGGTCAAAATTAATCCAGAGTCCCCCACTACAGTGTGCCTCATAATCGTATCGTGGTATTGGCATGAAAAACCTGAAAATAATTTAATTTTTATTTCCTTAAAGGGACACAAAACAGAAAATGTGCGCTGTATTAGGTTGCATCTACTCTTGTATTGTGAGAAGATGCTTAGTAAGCCAGAAAAAGGGCTAACACGAAAAACAGGTGGCGAAGCCACTTTGAAGTTACTGCATTAGCGCGCCATGGCGTCATGGGTTTTGATGGTGTCTCCTCAAGCCTAGTTAAATTTTTGTCGGTAAATATAGACTACATTGTAATTTAGAAGACCCAAAAGCAGAACTTAGCAAGTTTCAGAAACTTTTACTGAATCCAAACGGCTCGAATAAGATAAAATACCTTGGAATCCATCACATACGTCACATTGATGCACTGGTGTTGAAGCTTCGGCGCAAAGTTCTAAAATTGACACTTTGACCTGTTTTGTAGTAATCAACTTATTACGGTAAATTTTACGAAACCAATACCTTATTAGTCTGATTTAATGATTTACTGTTTCTTTTTAGTGTCTCTTTAAGACGTGCCATGAAACACATTGATGTTCTAGTTCCAGAAAGTGCCCCTCTAGCATTAACTGCTAATGCATTTTTTAGCAGATTTTGGAGGACAGATATCACGAAAGTGGTGCTAGTTTTAGCATTCGTGCTAAGCATACATCACTGCTGCACAGCTTCAATTTTCCCTTAAAGGGACACTAAAGGCAAATACTAAGTCAAGCTAAAGTGATGTAGTATTAGTGCTCGAGTATCTCTAAAGCGTCAATATTATCGCGAGCAGAGCCTTAGTAATAGAGAAATTGAGGTAAATGCAGGACACGATTAGAGACTCCCCCGGGACATTCAAGTACTCGCCCATGACGAAGGCACTCCTCATTTAAATTCTGTCACTAGTACTGCACCGCTCGTTATAAAAACATCATTGTACTGTATTATAAGAAGAAAGAAAATACTACTTCGCCAGTTCTATTACACTTTTACAAAAAAGAACTAACTGACATTACACCGTTGACAGCGACGCGGGCGGTCAAAAGGTTGCATGTTCGCTCTACTCTGCGCCGCCCGCACTTTCGCGTTTCAGTTTTTCTGTTATCGTGTAGTGCTGCGCTTGTTTTTCTGGCTTGCGAACCTCGCACTGACTGCAAGTAGCAGAGAATTTCACTTCCATGCGACGTCGCGGAATGCCCGAACGGTCTAAGCCGCTTTACCAAAATTAGCTGCAGCGGCGCACCGTACCACCATCTGTCGGGCGCCATTGCACTCACCAATGGCAGCAAAGGGCGGTAATGGCGTATGCAACGTCACCACTCCTCGGTTGGCGTGGCGGGTGATTTGAATTGCAATAGAGGTATTTGGACCATTGAGATCCCATTTTCTCGTAAACTAAGTCTTTTCTTTGCACGAGACAAGCGTTTCGAGGTTTCTGGAAAGGTATTTAAACAGTCCACGTCGACTTAGTATTTGCCTTTAGTGTCCCTATAAGTGAATAATTCGAAAGCATGCTCGAAACAGTGATAGGGGCGAGCGCGATAGTGACTATGCGCCGGCATTGGTGGGAGGCAGACGACAAGCGCCGTCGTAGCTGTGAGAAAGTATTTTGTCAAACCAATGTTCCTGCGATTCATCTTTTCCGAAGTGTTAAATCGTGGTTTCCTGCCTAACTACTTTGTCATAAACAAGTCAAGGGTGTTTTTTATCCTAGCCAAGTTCTCTAAAGTGAAACGATGCTCTTACACGTGATGCGAAGTTCAGCGTGTTGCCGGAGCCACGCGTGCGCTTTTGATTTCCGAAGCTTACCATCTCCCGAAGCCCTGAGCGAGCTGGAATAAAGGATTTTAGCTCGCATGTGTGCTCAGAATCTCGCACGGGCGTACAACAGCAACCATGTGCATCGCCATACACAGGGACGCGAGCGCCCTTCGTTAGCGTGGACTTTTTACAGTGAAGCTGTTTATGCGGACCCTTTGCCGTCATTGTCGGACTTAGCTAAAAAGGGGCCACGTGACCTAGCGGGAGAGGAGCGGAAAAGAAGAGCTCAACAGAGGGAAAGGTGTTGGAGTGACCCCTTTCCCCCTGTGAGAATGCTGTAAGAGGGTGCAGATGAAAAGGAGAGTGGGGAGAGGCATTGACGTAAGTCGCACCGTCAAATACTCACATTGGAGGGGGAGGCGCTCCAACCAATGGCGGTGTAGGAAAAAAAAGTTGGTCAATGGAGGAGTGGGGTGGTGGTCAATGATATCCGTACGGAGCTTTGGATTAGTCACAGTGGAAGACCTGCTCTTCCCCCGCCAATCCCCAGTCGCAGCATTGCAAGCCTTCCTCGAATTTGCTGCTGCGGCTGGACTTGCCACCTTGTAGTCGATCCCCCATCTATCTGCTCCTTGCGGTGCTCCGCCATGACACATTGCTGCGGCTGAAGCTTTCCACATCTTACCTACCTCTCCCTCCTCCTATCTTACCTCTCTTTACTCTCCCTTCTTCCCCACCCCCGGATGCTGAGCTGTGCTCCCATTTGGAACTATGGGAAGACCACGAGTTGTGCGTACTCCTGAGGAAGAAGCTGGCTACCGCGAGCGTCAGCGAGAGTTGGCTCGTGAACGAGCTCGTCGTCGTAGGGCCGACCCCGAGCTGTGCACCAGAGATGCCGAGTTTAAACGGCAGTGCCGGCAGGCTGATCCCGAAGTGCGCGCCCGAGACGCGGAAACACATCGGCAGCGCCGGGAGGCCGACTCCGAGCTGCTGCGACCGAGAAGCCGAAAGCTCAACGGCAGAGCCGAGAGGCCTGCTTGCAAATTTTGACTTGCATGGTGTAAGACTCGGTGTACCTAACACAGCTTCGCTGTTCGACCATTTTCACGGAGTGGAAGGGACGGTGATTTTTTTTTGTTTTTACTTAGTAAAACGCATAGAATAAAGCGCAAAAGCCTAATAATATACGAACTGCAATTTCAAATTTAAACAATAAGTATGCGATACTTAATAACAGACGACTTACGTACAGTCATCTCGTATACTACATCTGAAGTATCAAGGCTTTACCGCCAGTTTGCGCTGCTTACTGGTTTTTGAGACTTGGTCAAATTAAAATTGTAATTCCTATTTAAATCGCGAACAGCGTGCCCGATCGTATCACTATAAATCATGGTCATTTCCACCAACGTGTCACAACACATTCTGGCCGTCAGTTGTCACTCCCTTTAAGCATTAAAAAAAAAGGGTTTGTGCTATGTCATGTGCAGTGAAGGCCTAACTGACCGCGCTCAACTGACTTCCCCTCAACTGCTTCCCGACCTGCTTCCTGCCATCTCTCTTTAATTCTGACAATCTTATATGGGTGGTGTCACACAGCGCACTATTGATCGCAATCAAGCCCGATCCGGATAGCATTTCTCGGTTGTGATTGGCTCCTTTGCGCAAGTTGCGCGAGGGAGCCAATCGCAGTCGAGAATTCCGATCCGGATCGGGCTTGATCGCGATCAAAATTGGTCGTGTGACACCCGTATTACATCACAATAGACCTATTTCTGACACTCAAGGGCCATCAGCAGCCGCGCAAGCGCTTAGGGGAAATGTGTGTACACTGCAGAGACGGGCGTCGCACTTTTGCTTTCCTCCTGCGCTGTGCGAGCTCCTCTCGGCAGTAACAACTGAAGCAAATTTGGCAAGGTGGCGCATGTTACAAGCACGTCTTGTTTATTGTTTAGCTGAGACGGCCTCTCGCCTCTGCGATCTCAACCGTGTAGTGTTGCCGCGCGCCATTTTTTTTAACAGCTGAGCTTGGAACCCCCTTCGCATCATGCGGCAACCGGGCTCCTCTCTCGCACTTTTTTCTGGACACGCTGCGCCACATAGTGGCGCTGCCGAGAAGTCCGTGCGTGGTCTTTGAGACTAGAAGCATGACGTGCCGGTGCCTGCGAATGCTGAAATTTGTTCCCTCGCTTGCTGCACACCCAGTGGCGCATACTCAGTGACACAAGTTGGTGAGAGGTTCATTGAAGAGCGGCACATATCCAGTGTATTCATGGCGCAGCTCGCTAAAGCGTTGGCATGCAAAAAGTTCATTGAAAATCGGCACATATCCAGTGCATTTGTGGCGCAGCCTGAAAGCATCGGGTTGCTGTCCTTGGGGAACCCTTGTGACGTTGGTTCGATTCCGCTCAGCATTGGAGAAATTTAAGGGGTCTCTTTCGCCATTGTAGAGCGGCACATTCCCAGTGGCACATACCTAGTTATCCAAGTTGGTGTCAAAGACGTTCACTGAAGAGCGGCACACACCGAGTGACCCAAGTTGGCATCAAAGAGGTTCATTGAAGACCCGTACAGAAAGAGTGGCACATACCGAGTGCTCTAAGTCGCCGTCAAAGAGTTTATTCGAACGGCGGTACCTACCCAGTCCCACATCTACAGTGACCCATGTCGGTGTGAAAGATGTTCGTTGACTCAGTGACCCAAGTTGGTCCAACGGTTCGTTTCGAACCCTGTTCCCTCAGCACAGAAGCACTGTGCACTACCCATTCCACCATGGACTACCCAGTGACCTATGTAGGCGGGAAAACAGTTGGATACAAAAGTATATATACACACATAGCATAGGTAGATAGCCCCCAGATAGTGCGTGAAGTACCCTATGAATGCTAATGCATTAAAAGCACCGCTGACACGTGCCCTCATTTGATCTTTTATTCAAAGGCTTAGACAGACATTGAGGACATGTAGTAAAGTTGTGCTCACTGGCACTGTGTTCTTCTCGTGAAAGAGGATAATGAGAGAGAGAAGATGCGTCGGTTCTCCTGCCTTCGCAGCCTCTGCGCTCGGTGTCACACCCTCTCGACGGCGCTCATGATCGTCGGCCGCACCGCCTCGGGGCAGTATCCGCTGGCTGGTCCTGTGACTCTGAGCACCCAGGCCCAGGGTGTGGGCAACCGGTCCACAGTGAGTGCCGGTAGAGCCAGCGTCACTTGGAGAGCTGTCTGTTCCACTATCGTTACGGTCTCTTCTTCGGCGCCCAGCAGGACAACCCGTGATCCGGCACCCAGCTGCAGCGAGGCCAACTGAAGAAGGTTCTGCGCCGGCCACTCTAAAATGAATACGTACACCGCCTGGTCGCGGCCTTTGGTCAGGCCCTGCGTGTACCTGCGCCAACCGGATGTCCTCATCGTAAAATTTTAGCATACTGCAGTACAAAGGCCTCTCTTGTAGATCCCCTGTCCCGCATCTGCCAAACACATCCTATATATGTTTCCTATAAATTCCTATTATAGAACACATCCTATAAATTTCCTACTCTCATCACTCCATCCCTCCCTCGACTGCGTTTTCTTCCCTCGGCAGCCATTCTGCTATGTACTCTGAAAGACCACAAGTTATCTGCATACCATACGCCTGGGGACATCCTTCCCAGCTCTATTTCCTCCTATTAATCTCACTAAAATATAATATAGCTGTGCTTTATCTCTTTTCGTACTGCTGTTCTTCCGGTTGTACTGCCCAATTACAGTTTTCTCATTTCAGCCTACTATTAATATCGATCAGTCAATTATATATTTTGAAAACCATTGAAAAAAAGCCAGACACACAAAAACTTTCGAAATACATACAACATTCCACATAGGGTGTTGAAGTGCGATTTCAACTGGCTTGATAAAAATAAGCAAATGCTGCTTTGAATGTCGTATTTTGAACCGACCTAGGGCAATATTCACACAGTTTTTCCTTCATGAGTGCTGTTTGCCATTGGCCAGCCGCCTTCGGCAATAATATACCCCAACATGACGATTGGCTCGCGACCGTTCCATTCCTTATTGCACGACCATTTACCGAAATCCGATCAACTTTGGTTGTGGATTCATTTAGGTAGCACTAGAACTTTAAGGGTTATCGTTTAAAAAGTGTGAAAGATAATGAAAAAAAATAGATTGCCTGAGACAGTTTCTTAGCTAGTTCAGTTTTTAGAAGCGCTACACTATAAACAGAGATCTTACTTTTTTTAGGGGTTTTTTCCCCCCCACGGTGAAGTATGTGGTGAAGGTAAATGATATCTCTAGTCATCCACAGATTTCTTTTGTTAGTTCGAACAGGCTTGCTGGGTACATAGTTACCAATAGAACAATTAATACAAGTCCAACGGTTCCAGAGAAAAGTGGCATCACTCTGGAGTTCGTCGCAAAAAAGCTAAAGGCATTCTAAAATCATTTTATCAATCAATCGATAAGCCTGTGATAAGTCTTTTACGATCTTGATGGTTTCTTTATTGTGGCCTTTCGGACTGCCAAGAAGAAAAGAAAAGCGCATAGTACTATATATGCTCCGAGTTGTCACTCAATATTAACTACATATTCTGCAATACTTGAAATCATAAACGTTAGATCTAAAGTAAAATAGGCTCTGCCAACTGCCATCGTAAACTCAGTGACAGTTTGCACCAGGTCACACATAAGCATAATAACAAGAAGTAGGTTATCAAAAAGTGGGTGCATCATACAAGCAATCAGGATCAGTCTAGTTTACAGCAGGAAGATTGAAATATCCAACGAGAATAATATGCTCTTCTTTATACAAACACCAAGTGGTCATGCAATTATTCCAAATAATCCGGCTGAGGCGATGGCAGTCTTTTATAAACGGCACATACGTTAAATAAGTGGCCCCATCCACTTACTTTGACAAGACTTTTGTGATTAGATATTTTGTCTAAAACAAATGCCATTTAACGGATACTTTAGTATCACACCTACACCACTCCAACGAATGGTGTAGATGTCGCCGGTACACAGTGCTTAAAGGAGCGTTTTAGAGACTCTGATGGCAGTTTTCAAATTACCTATGCACGAACAATTTAGAAATTTTTTTCAGCGTGCTTCTCCCAGCGCACACTATATTGCTACACCTAGTGCTTCGCAAACGGCAGAATGTTTTAGTCCCCTGGCAAGTTTGCTGGAGCACAAGAACGTTTGCAATTTCAATTTAGATTTTTTATTGCAAATTCTCAAATTTCTCGACGATTAAAGCAAACGTGATAATTTCCTACGGCGCCCCAAAGCACTGACAAATTATAAATTTCTACAGCACGTTCTTTTCAAGACACTCTATTTTATTAAGCTTCATCTTAAATATGCCCTATTGTTTAAAAACGACCCATTGTTAACGTCCCAAAGCGCATTTAACAGAAACTTGATGATCTCCCGCAACGTGCCTAATTGCCCTACATAGTTATAACTTAGCCCACTCATCCCCCTTGACATGCCAGGCATCGTTACCAAATTTTATTGTGCTATCTGAATGGTTCTCTCGATTATTTTTGTTGACATTTGGAGTAGATGTTTTAGAGCGGGCATTCTCTATCGCATCTATGCAATAGCAGCTTCGCTTTAAAAGAAAAGAGGAAACCAGTTTAGCAAGGGCTGAGATACTGAAAATATGCTATATTCGCAGTCCCCCTTTTGGGGTTTCTTTAGAAGCTCCTCGAGTGTAACTTGCAGCCCACGACCATGATCTTATGCACCAGAAATAAGAGCATCGACTTCAGGTTAAGCTGAACAGTGCCACAACTTCGATTTAACAATGGCTCTGTATGTTTCATGATTTCGCTAGAAAATTCTATTTCACGCAGATGTAACCAATGCATCACCAGACGTCTAATTGCCTGCTTTTGAGAGGGATAAAATTCCCAGATACACGTCCTTAAAACACTTTCAACTTTCTAATTGCTTCTGGGGACCTTTCCTGCGGACCTTCAGAAACACTGAATATGGCAACTGTACTCAGTCGCAAAAAAGAGTTTTTGGCTTGGACTCACAACTTGATGCATGTTTTGGGCTACCTCAGTGTGCCCAAAAATAGCCACAAGGACACTGCGCATACACAGAACCATAGCTCCACCTGAGGTTCTTTTTTCACTCTTTCATTGTTTCATTGTACGCCAAGCCAAAACCCTCCCCTAATTTAGGGTTTCCTTTTTTCCAAAGCACCCTTTTAACCTGAGTTACTAAATCCACAAAAGGCAACGCTATAAGCTGTCGCAGCGATGCTGAAGCTTTGTCAACTTATGTATAACAACAAAAAAAAAAACGTACGGGGCAGTGGAACGACATCTTCAAACTGTTTTTGAGAAAAGACGCGCTCTCTCCCACCTGCTTGTGGAAATTGGCCGCGTGATTGCGGAGAGGGCAGTGAGGGTTATGGCACGAGTGGCATACCAGACGTTAGGAGCCACAGTATCGTTCTGGCAAGTCCATGCCGCCGACCCGTAGACAGCTTCGCCGTTCACCTTGAGCCAGCGGCCCAGCTGCTGCAGCCTTTCCTGGTAGATGAGCTCCAGTCTGCCGTCTCGAGTAGGCCCCACGTTGATGAGGATGTTACCTCCACAACTGCACGCGCATACTTCTTTTGATCACACTGCCAACAGGACCATAATTCGTCAGCGCTCAGAGAAATAGCTAAGAAAACTTCAGATTGCCACAGGCTCCCGTGGATATAGTTTCCACTAGATGTCCATCCTGCTGCATAACCTCTAGATATATACCAAAAGAGGTATACCTTGCTCCATCAGTTAATCTAATTTAGTTTTACCTTTGTCTAACAACCGGATTTTTAAACAGTGCGAATTAAAAAGTCGGTCATTTAGACTATACTGTATGACAAACAATGTTGGAAAATTGTGAGCGCGATCTCGCGTGAGTGGGTAGAAACCGAAATATATAGGAGCGAGTAACAGAATTACCCTGATGGCATACTTTCAAATGAGCATTCTAAATGAAAAAAAAAAAAATGTGGCAGATACACTTAAGACTGCTTACATGTGGGAATGCGAAAGCATTATAGTCCCTTTGGTGAAATGTATTTTTCCGTGCGTTCCTTGTCCGCGCCAACTTTCGCCTGCATTCTAACTGCTGCATTCTAACTGCACCTCCGTAAGCGAGGAGTTCATAAGTCGCAGGACCGCACAATACGTGGCGTTCTGTTGGACATTAATGCTTTTTATTTTATACACTCATTTTACACTCACTGGCTGCGTCGTCACGTGCCCAATGACGCACGCACTAAGGCCACACCTTTCGACGTGACACGTCGTGTGCAATGACGCACGCACTAGGCACACCTTTGTTAGTCGGTAAAGTTGGTTCTTTATTCTATGGAGCCGCCGTGGCATCGGGGAAGCGTGCGATCGTCTCGCACCCCGGAGGCCCTGGCTCGATTCCCACCCAGACCGAAATAAACCACATTTTCTTTTCAAAGGCATTGATTTACATTGTTTACAGGAACCTCCCTGATAAATTTGACTCTTTGCATCGTCGGCCAATTTTGGTGCCATCAATCGTTGGCGACGCCGACGACGCCCGAATTTCGAGTAATGAGGCATACAATGCTTTTGCATTTAAAAAAAAGAAGGAAAAAGTAAAACCAGCAGGCTTTAGCGAGTAATCCGGTTGTGAACCCATTTACGGCGACAACCAATTACGTGCTGCCCCCAATACCCCAACGTTCTTATCGCGACCAGCGTTTCCAAGACGATGACGCTGCAGCGCTCAATTTCACCGCCACTTCGATGGCACAGGCCCTCTTAAAGAAAAAGACAGCGCGGAGTCTCGTGCCCCACTTATAATAAAAACAAGAGGCAACAAGAAGACAGTTTTTGTTGGGTGCACTTTTCATTACCTCCAATGTGGAGCACGTGCCCGGTGTTACCGTGCCGGGAAATGCGGCCACCGCTGCCGGGATTCGATCTCGCGGCCTCGGGCTTAGCAGCGCAACGCCAAAGCCTCTACGCCACCACGCCGGATGACGACGACCACCACGCCGAGTGACGACGATGCAAGGTGATGGCGACGGCGGCGGCATCATGACGATGATGAGAGGAACAGTTGAGTTTGCGAGAGAAGTATGATTGCTTCATCGCGCAGTTATGTTGTGTGAGCTTTTTGCCTGCTGTTGTTTGCGAAATACATGCGCTTACACCGCCTCAATTAAGTCTCCCAGTCTGCGTCCTGCACAAACTGCCACATGCAGAATGTTCACGATAGTGTTCGATCACCATCTGGTTTGTCTGCGACCTTCAAGTGACCTTGAGCCAAAAGCCAGAGCCGTTATCCGGGCACTTAAACGAGAGCATCCGCGCATCGCTGTGAGAACAATAGGAGATCATCTGGGCAACCAGCTTAAAGTTAATAAAATGAAGTCTCTGGCGGGCCCCCAACCCTTTGTACAGGACCGCATTATATACGCTAGATACTTTCCAAACAAGTTACAAAAAATATTGCTTCCGATTTCTTCCTAATGTTTGTTCACAATATCACTCAAGCTGTAACTTCTAGTACACTGAAGTTTTATTTGTCATTCAAAAGGCAGATAGAGAGGTTGCCTGTGCTCTTTTGAACACCAGCGGTCCGTGAGTCGTGAGCGGTCCGCGACAAGAAAAAGTAGCGACAGACGCTGGCCTTTTGATACCTTTCACCTATACGTTAATTCTGCTGCTCCCTATTTACCTATTTCCCTTTACATTTGTTTTACCTCCCGAAATGGGCCCAAGGAAGTCGGAATTGTAGTAGTTCGCTTGCATTGCTATAGTGCCAGTAATTAAGGCGTCAACAATTCACCCCTGGCGCCAGTATATGGGCGTCAGGCTTGCAACGCCAAGCTGCAGACGCATGCAAGCTAATACCACCAGGCCAGCTTTGCTCTCTAATTTGACGAAGGAAATTTCCTGTGAGGTGGAAGTGGAAATAAATAATTCGGCTGGCATAGTAAAGCGTCCTCCATGTTACATGTATCCAGTGAATTGTCGGCATGCAACTTTTTTTCTTTTGTTGTTGAACTACACCAACATCATTGGTGGGGTTGATGAGTAAGCGGCATTTCCCTGTGATTGGCGCGGGAGAAGCAGGCTGCATTGTGATTCCCACGGTCAAATATTTTGCCCGCAGCTTGATGTCGAAAATGCACCCGCTGAGGCTGCAAAAGAGTAACTGACACAAATGCTTTGAAAAAAGAGACACCGTCATGATACACGGCTGCGACATGTGTGACATACGAGGACGTATCAAAACGTTTCGAGACTTGCTCAGTTTTGAAGTAATTTATGTGCAGCCAAACACTGTCACTTTTTAAATAGTCCTCTTGCACAGCAATGCAACGCGTGCGTTCCTGCCAATTTACGAATATGTCCTGGGAATCTCTCCGGAACGAGACAAGCACCTTCTGCGAATCACGCTTGATTTCAGGAGTCGTGCTAAAACGTCGGCGACCTTTGAGATGGGTTTTTCATAATGGGAAGAGAGCGAGATAATTAGCGCGAGTCAAATCTGATAAGTAGGGTGATGAGTACGGTAGAGAAACAATGTTGTTTGCAGCGAAAACCTTGAGCATGCGAATTGCTCTGCGGGTGCTCTGCATTGTCATCGTGAAGCGCATCCAGCTCGCCCACGCACCCGAGATAAGGCAGTTTTCGGCAAACTTCCTTCCTCAGACACCCTAAAACTTCAAACTAAAGCTCGCTGTTGATAATCTGGTCATTCGGGATAAATTCCTGATGCACAGTACCGTGAATGTCGAAAATGACGATGAACGTGCACTTTGTCGAGCTGTGGACTTCCCTAGTATTTTTTCGGTCGTGGGGACGTTCGGCTTTTCCACTGCGATGAATGTTGCTTCGTCTCGGGGACTTCTCTAAGTTTCGTCCCTATATAGTGATTATTCTTGATGTGAAAGACGGCGTCATTTTCCAGTTTTCGCTTCCGCTCATATCGCTTTCTTTCCAAAATAAAAACCCAGCTCAAAGGTGGCAGGAAGTCGTAGGAAGGCTGGGAGCGCTGTATTGCTGCGCAGGGGGACTATTTCTTAGGTGATGGTGTTCGAATGCGCGCGCATAAATAAATTTGGTTTTACGCGTGAGCGTATATGCCCCCACTTTGATGATTTGCGATGCGGGTGTACGAAGCTCGGCGATAAAACTTGGCTCAGCGCCAATGAGGTTAGCGGCGCAGCTGTCACGGCGGATGATGGATGACCTAGATAAGAAAAGGCGAGCGGCGCTGCGTATTATGCCATCGGCACAGCCGGCGCGGTGCCAACTCGCACAGGTAGCTCGGCGCGGAGCGCATGGCTTCAGCGCCCGTCATAACTCGGCGCTCGGAGAGGCACGTAATCATTTCTGTATCGGCGCTTGGAAAGAACAGTCAGTGCTTCATTGCGGTGATGTAGTATGGACGGAGCGGGTCCTTCTAGTGATCTTGTAGCTTAACGGCTAGCTAGAAGCACCGACATGCAACGGAAGCGCCGCCTAGAACAACGTGAGTTTACCTATCCGTGAGTCTACCGAGGTCGTCGCTAAACGCCAAGCCTAGGCCGAAGGTGCTCGGCAATACATCCGGGGTAGACGTGCCCAGGAGACCCTCGAAGAGCATGCAGCTCGACTAGCGAAAAGACGAGCTTCCCGTCCTGCCCAGGACCGTGCCCAATTCAACGCGGACTCGGTGGAGCAACGAGAAGAGTGTTTGAAGGCGGTCCGAAATTCGAACCGTGAAAGTCGTGACTGAAGATTCTTAAATCAGGAATTTACTGACAACCCTTTTGGCTACACTTCCTCCGTGTGTTCCCGCCTGTGGCATAATTAGATAAACAATGACCGCATAAATGAGAGAGAGTACGCTCACGCGAAATAGGGGTTCACTTCGTGGAGCGTCGGAGGGTCGTTTTCTTTTTTCAAGACAGAGTCAGTCTCGAAACTTTTTGTTTTAATACCACCTTACTGTGGCGGCAGCTGCGGGAAAGGGGCCTGGAAGTGCTATTCTGCACATTTCGCCGTTGTCAAATTTTGTCATTTTTCTCCCGCGAGCTAATCAGGGACCATATGAACCCTGTCAGAGCCAATCACAGAGGAGTCACGGCGGCTAAATTTCGCAACAGAAAAAAATCATGAGCCATTCCACTCTGTGAAGGTGGATGACCAGCGAAGCTGTTTAGCGCACGACACAGAGCTGACACGGAATTTTGAACAAAGGTACGAGCATATATATATACTTGCATTTATTGTCCTTATTGGTGGTCATCGTGACGATAGGTACGCACGCACATTCGTGTATCACCTCTGTTATTAAATGGATCCGTCACGTAGGACAATGCACGGCTCATATCCCCTTAAAGCAACGGCTCCTACCCCCGTAAACGCCGCCTCCCCATTACGACGACAGAAGAGAAGTGAAATTCTACGCTGGAGTGATGAGCGGCAACGGAGCCAGCTGCGGAAGGAGACGACGACGAACGCGTGAGCAGTGGCACAAGCGCTTTCGCGCGGTTGCGCCGAGGGGCGCCAACGATCCAGTTCGCGGGTTCGCGGACGACGGACTCGCGGGTTGTTCTCGAGTCCCTAGCCATATACGGCTTCGCTGTAAACAAATATTAACATGGATATTATTACGAACGCGACAGTGGTGCATCGCCATCGCATTTCTATAGCCATAATCCCTCAATTGCTATAGCGAATCGCATCCACGTAAACGGTGACAATGAACTATAGGAAGGTGAATCGTATTGTTGCACCAGGGGCGCGATCTTGTACGCGTTCCAAAATGGAACGGAGGCGTTCCGTTCCATCGAGCCGCACACGATTGGTCAATTTCAACGTCACGGCGGTGCATGTAACAGATGACGCATCGCATCAAGAGAGATTGAAAGGCGAGACGACTATGGCCTCGTTCTCTCCTCCACTCACCGATGAAACACACTATAGCCAGAAGCAATTTCAGCTTGTTTCGAACGAAGGGTCGAAGGGTGATGCGACACATGCAAGCGCTGCCGCATAGTATTTACCGTGATGCGTTAACAAATGCGGTACGCTACGGTCGCATCCATGTAAATGTAGCCCGGCCCCTTTGTGTTTAGTCAGCCAGCCATACTGTATGCTGCCTCGTCACCATGGATATGCTCACGTGACAGCGCCGCTCAGAAGCCTTGGTTCATCGAGACCTTCATTTATTTTTTTCTTTATTTCGAGGGGAGAAGAGCATGAAAGGGGGGGGGGGGGGTGAGGGATATAGGCTTTTAGAATGATTTCTCAATAGGTGGATAGCAAAATGACGATGTCGTCAGTTAGCGACTTCCGGTTCGAGGGTTGCTTCTGTTGCTTCGTTCAGCCTTGTCAGCAGTTTCTACAGTGCGATTTCCCGCTGTTCGCGAAGAAAGCACGCTTCAGCAACGTGATTATGGTTGGCTGCTCGGCATTAGGGTGGGTGAACTCTTCCGTGAAAGGGGAAAAAAAAAATGTTTCGTTTTTCGTGGAATGAAGCGCACAAACGTGAATGGGCAGTTGCCGTCAAACGAGCGACCGTGAACAGCGAGCTGTGGGTGCCGAACGTAGGAGCCAGAATATGTGAAGATCATTTCGTCACAGGCAAGTGTTCTGGCGAACAACTTCGTCTACTAACGTTCTAGTACAAATACCCTCTTGTTAACAATCAGTTAAATACACACAAGTGCACCCAGCAAGGATCCTCAGCACATTGATTATGTGCCGTCTTCATTCCGGTACAACGAAAAGGCAACTGAGGCTGCACGAAAGAGGGAGGAGAGCTAACGTCAAAATGATTCGTAATCTTTTCAGATACTTAAATCAGTGCTTTCTCTCTGCAGTTATACACGACATGCGTCTCGAGAAAAAACGGGAGACTGCGAAGGCACAGCAGCCGACGACATGGCGCGCGCTGGGCACCGCTGCAGACAAAACAGCAGACGAAGCGATCGACTGCACTGTTTGTTATGGGAAGCGTTAGAAACAGCCACTTATTAGGTTGACTTACCACTTATTAAAAAGTACTTCTTAAGCTAACGAACGTTTATTTGCGCTCGACAAACGTTTGCGCTAGATAAACGTTATATGACTATTTGACGCGACACAAACACCTTAGGGCATGAAATGCTTGCCACCTAAAAATACACGAGTCTAAGGGCGCCAACATAAGCACGAAGGAGCGATAGCTCACGCCTACGTTTTGGAACTGCCCAGCGGTGCTTGCATCATGGTTTTTCACCCAAGTTCCGCAGTATATAAAAGACAAAGCGCGTGAAGTATGGGCATGAACTGACGGCGGCATAGACGGCGTCGTGGTCACGAACCGGAAGTTGTAGCAGATTACGCCGTAACCCACATTCCCTTGCGACAACCGAGATTTTGCTATCCACCTATTGAGGCGCGTAAAGTAAACTTCGGGCGACGGGTCTCTATCCGAGTAGCGAAGAGACCTTCTTGGTAATGTGTAACGTAAAAGCGTACGCAGAGTACACGTTCTGTACCTGATTGACTTGACGAGCGTTTTGATGAGCTCCTGTATGGAAAGCACGTCGGCCAGAGCAGCGTCTCTCCTGTAGCCCCAGGAGTTGCGGTCCAGGGTCATGCAGTTCTCCCACTTGTGCGGCTGCAGCACCCCTGCGCGTTGAAACCGCCGCTGCTTGGAGTTCAAACTGTGAAACATGTCACTAGCACAGATTTGAACGGGACGCAGGTATAAGACAAAGAAAGCATAGACGCTAGAGTTCAGACGCGTGTAAGGCGCCAGTGGCACCATCACTGAGCCATCAGCGCTAGAAAATAGTATATATGGCGTTGGCTTAGCCGCCTGCGCTCTTCATAGTCATTCATAGTCATCAATTAATCATTTGTTTATTTATCGTGCCCAGGAACAACCGTGAGGTTTAGGTGCTGGTGCACGTATACATAGAAAAAGAAATACAGCAGGGGAATATCAGTAAAAGAAAAAAAAAAACAATGAATAAAAAATAACAATCTTGAAAAGAAAAGTGTACATACATGTAACCGTATGCGCAAAATGCATTCATAAGAAAAAGCAGGAGAAGGGAAGTTGAACAATATGTGAGACTAAGACACAACAACGGAAAGCTCAGAGCAGAACAAAGACAGAGAGTTGTGAAAAATATCAAGGTCATGAAAGTGGGCGTTATAAAGACTCTGTATTCTGTGGACGGTTGAGTGTTGGTGGTAACAGGCAGCAACATGGAAATGTCTGTGTTCTCTGGTGATCTTGCGCGGAATACGAAACTTGATACAACTGAGGAGTTCGGGGCACATGAGGATACCGTGAAGGAGTTTGAAAAGGAAAAGCAAGTCAGCGCGATTACGTCGGCAGCGTAGTAAGGGCAATGGCAATAATCCAACAGTGCTAGAGCAGGGCCCAGAGTCCGTGTTAGCAAAGCGGTGATGATATATGCTAGGAAACTTTTTCTGGACCCGATCTATAATGTCACTGTTGGATCTAGAAATGCCGTTCCAGACGACCGATGAGTATTCGAGTTGAGGAAGACAGATTGCTGTGTACAACTTACGGAACGGTGTAGGAGAATTGAATTCTCTCGACAGTCTGCAAACAGAGCCAAGAGTGCGCATGCTCCGCATTGCAACGCGTTTAATGTGAGCTGAAAAGTGTAAGGTTGTATCAAAAAGTACACCGAAGTCACTGATCTCACAGACCTTACACAATGGTACAGAATCTACTGAATAAGAAAAAGAAATGCTTGCTGTTTTGCGGGTGAAAGTCATGACTTTGGTCTTAGCAGCATTCAAGGGGAGGTTATTATCTGTGCACCATTTAGAAAAAGAACGCAGGTCAGACTGCAGATAATAATAATAATAATAATAATAATAATAATAATAATAATAATAATAATAAATCCGAGGACACCTAAGCACTTCCGACGAATTGTGAATGCGAAAGCATTAATGTACAATTGAACGCCGCTGAGCTCTCGTTCGAGTTATGAACTCCTCGCGGGCAAGCGAGCGCGTTGATACGCTGGGCCAACGCCTCCTAGATAGCATAAGGCCGATGCACTTCGATCCCTAACGTCATGCCACCTTGCCCGACTGCCACATTATCTAATGGAGACGCTCCAGAGTAAGCCGCTTTCGTCACGCCGGGCTTGGCAATGAAAATTTCGGTCCAAGTAGCATAACGTGAGAAAGCAGAGTGCACAGGAGGCGTTGGCTTGCCGCGTTTTAATTTGGCGTTACCGAGGCGCAGTTAGAACGCAGGCGAGAGCTTGCGCGGTCAAGGAACGCGCGGATAACGTAGGCTTTCGAGAGCGAGGCTGACGTGGCGTCGCGGCGACGCGCTCTCCCTTCACGCAACACCTGGCGCGCTACGGCGGCAGCTGGTTCGCCCGCTCTGTTCCGTCGAGGCGCGCTCGTGACGTGGCGTCGCAGCCAAGGGGAATTGAGGTGCCGATTTTTGCATGTCCGAACTACAGGCGCCGGATTTTTCGTTCAATGAGCCTGTAGGAAGAACGTGACGGCGGCGAACGAGCCGTGCCGTCGTTCCTACTGAGAAGGCGGCCAGCCGAGCGGAGGCCGCCACGACCAGCGTCTCAAGCTCCTGGAACAACACTGCGCGTGCCGAGCTTGCGCTTCGAGCACGCGCTGCATTTCTTTTTATTGTTTACTTCCTTGACAGTCGGCGCGAAGGCACCGGTTGGGAGCGCCGACCAAAGCGCCCCGCGTTGCAGCGTCGGTGGGCGCTACAGGGCTCCCCGCCCAGACGGAACGTCGATGAAGGAAGTGAGAGAAGCCAAGTCGGATCTTTGTACTCCAGCCTGCATCTTAGGTGCACCTGTGGCTGGCGCACGCACAGACGTCCTTGAGGCAAGCGGCTCCGGCAGTGTGGCATTCGCTGTTGGCCTTGCAGGGCTGTCCAATGCGTTTCCGGCGGTGGCCTGTAGCTTGTCGCAGGTCTTGCCGTCCAGCGAGCGGACTAAACTCGAGAGCACAGTCGCCGATCAGATGGTCCGTGCAGACGCCGTTCAGCTGGGCGAAGACGCACTGCTCGGAGTAGTCGCAGGGCTAGCCGAGGCCGGTGGCG
The DNA here is from genome assembly GCF_013339745.2 of Dermacentor silvarum. Taxonomy (NCBI): domain Eukaryota; kingdom Metazoa; phylum Arthropoda; class Arachnida; order Ixodida; family Ixodidae; genus Dermacentor; species Dermacentor silvarum. The sequence goes on along the minus strand of NC_051154.1, from coordinate 198,426,321 downwards.
GTGCGGCAGGTCAGGTGCTTGGACTTAGGCTCACGGGCTCGGATAGGTTGTAGGGGTAGCGGCCCTCGCTTCACGAGGCCCCGCGAGGCTCGCGCTGGGCGTTGCTCGTGCAGGTGTCCTCGAAGATGGAACCAAGTGCGATGGTTGCCTTGGTGACCTGCGCGTCGATAGGGTGGTGCATTGAAAGACGAACTTGCCGTTGTCGGAGGGAAGCCTCTCCAGCTGGTTAATGGCGATCTTGGAGACCTTAACGGGGACGTCGTTCTTCACGGTGCTTAGGGTAGGGCGGTTGATGGAGTTCTCCAGGAGACGGTCGTGTACGGTCCAGGGGATTGTGGCGTAGTACTTGTACAGGCGCGAGAGCTGTGGGCCCCTGGAAGGAGGTTACCAGTGTGCGGGATTGTGCGCGTAGTGGGCTGCGCATCGATGCATCACTCGAGTTTCAGCCGCGCAGGCCGGGTTGTACGTAACCACCTTTGCAGGCTGCAGAGTTGTTCGAAACTAATCCCCGAGGGGGACGGCGGGGTTAGCGGAGCTTCTCCCAAGCGAGCACCCCTGAAGAAAGCCGGGCGTCTGGCCGGGGGTCGCTTGTGCTCGATTTGTATTCCGGTGGGTAACCGGTGGCCGCCTGGATTCGAACCCGCGAACTCCCGCAGCCGAGGCGGACACTCAACGACGAGCTGCGGTGACTTACGGCGCTGCAGCTTGCCAATATCGAACAGGGTGCCGGATCGTTGGTGGGACTTGTGAGGCTTAGTTGCTGCACGGGCGCCCGGTGGAAACGTCCCTCGAGCAGAGCCCGCTGGCGGTCCGCATCGTAAGGGGCCGCGGGCCGTAGGCTGTTGGCGTTCCCGAGCCGAAACTGGTCCTTGTAGAAGTCACCTGAACCATCAGGGCTAGGGTCAGGCCAGTCAGCGCTAGGCGCAGGGCCATGATCCGAGGAGTGAGAGTAGCTGACGTGTCACCGCTCCGCGTGGCCGGCGTGTTCGTACCGTGACCGCGCGCTCGCACCGTGGCCGGCGTCCTCGCACCGTGGCTGGCGTGCTCGTACCGTGGCCGGCGTTCTCGTACCATGGCCGGCGTTCTCGTACCGTGGCCTGGTTAGCGCCGTGGCCGGTGAGCGCCGTTGCCGGTGAGCGCCGTTGCCGGTGAGCGCCGTGGCTTGGTGAGCGCCGTGGCCGGTGCGCGTCGTGGCCGATCACGTCCGGGTCACCATTGTAGGAAGAACGTGACGGCGGCGAACGAGCCGTGCCGTCGTTCCTACTGAGAAGGCGGCCAGCCGAGCGGAGGCCGCCACGACCAGCGTCTCAAGCTCCTGGAACAACACTGCGCGTGCCGAGCTTGCGCTTCGAGCACGCGCTGCATTTCTTTTTATTGTTTACTTCCTTGACAGTCGGCGCGAAGGCACCGGTTGGGAGCGCCGACCAAAGCGCCCCGCGTTGCAGCGTCGGTGGGCGCTACAAGCCATTTGATGCTCTCACATCAAATAACATGAAAAGGAACCACACACCCTGCAAATGCCAGTGTAAGGCAGAAAAAACGACACTGCCAGAGAACGAATTCAATGCTGACTGTGGCCATGCCGGCACTTCGCGGCACGACACTTCTTCGCACTTGCCTGGATTGTAACGGTCGTCGCACGTGAAGTATCCGCCGTGATGGCACTGGCAGCCGTTGCACCAGCGGTCGTTGGTGACCACCGTGTCTCGGACAGGGCTGATGGACAGAGTGAAGCGCTAAGTCGCCTACACAAAACAACACATCGCGAAGCCATGGCAAGACATTGTCTTCAGGCGCGTCTTGGCTACTACCTGTCGTTGTACAGCCAGGCCAGGAACTCCCGGCTCTTCCAGTATTCTGCGGGGGCTGGGTCGCCGTCCGACCAGATGATCTCGGGCTTGTACCGCTCCACCAGCTCCCGCAGCTCGACGAGCGTTTTGCCCTGAGGAAAAAGCGCATACATTTGGGTCACACCGTCACACAAACGAGAGCATACCTTGCAAGTCTCGCGAACGCAATATATGACGAATTTATCCCACGCGACATCCAGCTGCAACGAGGAAGGGGAAGTTCTGACCAAGGACATATAGTACATATATATAGTAAGGAGGGGGCTGGATGTCGCAATGTTCTTGTGTGTGTGCGTGCGTGCGTGCGTGTGTGCGTGCGTGCGTGCGTGCGTGCGTGCGTGCGTGTGTGTGTGTGTGTGTGTGTGTGTGTGTGTGTGTGTGTGTGTGTGTGTGTGCGTGTGCGTGTGTGTGTGTGTGTGTGTGTGTGTGTGTGTGTGTGTGTGTGTGTGTGTGTGTGTGTGTGTGTGTGTGTGTGTTTGCGCCTCCTTCTCTGTGCCTATATTCGCCTGTATCTCTCCACCCATCTCCAAGCGTATCCGGTTGTATTCAAAATTATGGACAAGTCGTGTACGCACCCGTACTTTGACATCAAGTTGATTCGCCCGAAATTTCGAGTGAAAGCCCGCAGTAGAAGAAGACATCGCGACGCCTTATGCCCACCAAAATTTATTATAGCCGATTTTGCTGTCGCTTATACGATGTGTGATGTACATTCTCCTTGCAACGACAAATAATGAAATTAGTGTGCACACTGTGCCTGACAAAATCTTGCAAATCGGACGCCACAAAAAGATTCGAAGTTAGATAAGGAAAGAGACTCCCTCATGTAGCTGCCACAGTCCAAAATCGACACTTCGTTTATGGGCCCTCTAATAATCTGTGTACACGCGGAAACGAGATTCAGGCATTGATGACCGTAAATCGGGAAGTAACTGTAAAATGGAGCTTACGAAATTTTGATAATGATGTCTATTTGCTTTGGCGTCATCTGCAGCTGTAGTGAGTGAGTGAGACAACTTTAATACATATCCTGAAAATTGATGGCCTGGGTCTAGGTCGTGCCGGGGGCAGCAGAGAGACCCTGTCTCTCGGTAGCTTCCCGGGCTTGTTGGATGGCCCAAAGTTGGTCCTGAAGATCAGAGCTAGTCAGTGCGGTTCTATATACACCGCGCCCTTAGTTCATCCGGGGGGACTGCAATTCTCTTCTGAACTATTTCACAATCCCAGAGTATGTGCTCTAGGGTGGCTCTTCTATCATTAGATAACTTACATTTGGCCTCAGGGTATAAATCCGGAAACATGCGGTTAAGATGTACCGGGTTCGTGTAAGTTCTGGTTTGAAGTCGCCTCCAGTCAACCGCCTGAGACCTGTCTAATTTGGGTTAGGAGGTGGATATATACACCTCGACTTTCTGTAGAATTGGGTAATGTCACTGAATGAGAAAAGTCTAGCCCTATCCATCCGTTCCATCTCCTCCTCGGCCAGAGCCCTCCCTAGTCGGGCGCGGTTAGTGAGTCCTCGCGCAACACGATGGGCAGACTCGTTAAGGTTTGGGTTGACGGTGGATTCGCAGTCTGTATGGGCTGGGAACCAGATGATTTCCTTGTCGTAACATTCCTCACATGATATAAGTTTGGTTTCACTGTTTAAAATTTTTGCAGCTTCAACTGATATCCGTCCTCTGGCATAATTTCGTATAGCCGATTGAGAGTCGCTAATAATGTATCTATATTTGGGAGAAGCGATAGTCAGAGCGATGGCAACCTCCTCCGCAACCTCAGAGACACTGGTTTTGATTGAACACGTGCGTACATTTTCTTGCTTTCTATTAATTACTACTGCTGTATATGCTTGGTGATTTGAATATTCCACGGCGTCCACTAACAGCGCTTCCTCATCATTGCCATAGGCTTTGAGTAGAGTTTTAGCTCTGCTCGTTCTCCTGCCATGATTGATTTCCGGGTGCATATTTTTGAGTAAATTGGGGATTTTAATCCTGCTCCTGATCTCTTTGATCAACGTAACCTTCGGTCCTTGCTGGTTAGGGTAATTTATTCGTAATTTATCGAGTATACTTCTGCCAGTCCGGCTACTGGCGAGTCGTTCCAGCTGAGCTATCTGCTGAGCTTCAGTCAATTCTTCTAAGGTGTTATGCATGCCCAGCTGCATTAATCTCTCTGTACTGGTGCTGTCGGGCAAGCCTAGGGCCTGCTTAAAAGCTTTCCTTATGAGCGTATTGATTTTGTCCTTTTCTGCCTTGTACCAGTTAAGGTACGCAGCTACGTAAATGATGTGGCTTATAGCAAAATATTGAATGAGCCTAAAAATGCTAGCCTCCTTCATTCCCTGATGCTTGTTCGTAATTCTCCTAATCAGCCTAATAGCGTTAGTGACCTTGGTCCCGAGATTTCTAAGGCTTTCGCCGTTAGTTCCTTTAGACTCAATATTGAGTCCCATGCAGGACCCTAATTTGTTCAAAGATGGGGATGGCCCCGCAATTCTTCGTACGAATCTGTATCTCTTCGTACTCTCTCTCTCTCTGATGTACCTTTTGGGCGGCCTGCCCTTGAGGGTGGGTCTGTAAAGGAGAAGCTCTGATTTCCCTGGGGAGCATTCAAGCCCCGTGCCTGTAAGGTACTCCTCCACTTTACATACCGCTTCCTGTAATTTCTGTTCTATCTCTCCATCACTACCTTGCGAGATCCATATGGCAATGTCATCCGCGTACAAGGAGTGATTGATTCCATCGATGTCTTCGAGCTTTTCCGCCAATCCTATCATAATGAGGTTAAAGAGCATGGGTGATATCACGGAGCCCTGAGGCGTACCCGAACTGCCCGTGTACCTCACCTCTGACTTGAGTTCCCCCATCGTGAGGGTAGCCTTCCTATTCGTTAGGAAGTCTCGGATGTAATTGTACGCCCTTTCTCCTAGGTTTAGGTGGCTGGCCTGACTGAGTATGGCCGAATGTGCTGCTTTAGCTGTAGGCTTCTAAAAACATTTTTCTTTGTACTATGAACCGGGCCTCAAGTGCCCTGTTTTATCAATACTTCCTCTTACATAGCTACTGCCAGATTCAAGAGACGTGCAATTATTCCAGACTTTTTGAACTCGGCTACAGCTAATTTCGCTGAGTATCACTGGCGCAAAAATTCCTTTAACACCCAAAAAGTGAACTAATTTTTACCCGATTGCGTTGTCGGGTACCTGCCTTAAACACTATTCGCCACAGGGCTGGTTTGGTACGCTCCCCACTGCGCCAAATGTGTGGACGCGATGACACGATTGATCCTTTCTTTTTATGTCGCCGTTGTTCATCTTTAAGGCATTTTTTTTTTGTTTTTAGTTCTGGGATTTTACGTGCCAAAGACGCGACATTATTATAAAACACGCCGTAGTGGGGCACACCGGATTAATTTTGATCACCTAGGGGTTCTTTAACATGCACCTAAATATAAATATGTATGTAACGGACACAGCGACAATGAAGAGGATGCGTGAAGCGGAACATGAAAGCTGAACATGAAAGCGGCAAGAAAGACGGTAGCGATGATGACGAAGAAATTAGGAGGAAATGGTTTCGACATTGGCACATTTTGAAAAAAGGCTTTGAATGACGGCTAAGTATTGCAGGCGCAGTGAGACGGTGACGGCAGTGAACGTCATATTACAACTGCGGAACTGAAGCCGGCGATTTCTCGAGGTACATCAACTAAGAATCAGGAGAATAGCACCAACTTCGAGATGTAGGTACCTTGTGGCTAAATGCATTACGACCCTACGTAACACTTTTCGAGAGAGCCTTCCTTACGCAGTGCGGGAAGAAACTATGTATTAATACCAGAGCGCGTCGTGTTAAATTTGGGGGACAGATATCCATGGGAACTGGCAGTATTGCTAAGGTGGAAATGTATACTAAGTGGAAATGCCTTGAAAAAAAATGTCGACTTCAATTCTACAACTGCAACAACGGTCCTAAAGTGATTAATAAAATGTTTTAAATCCCTCTGAATAATTATATTATGGTGAAGTTATATTATGCTATTGCTATGAAACTTGGTCACTAAATTTATCATTTGTCTCAAATCCATAATTTTTGATAATTGGTGACACTCATCACTGAAGGATTTGGGGCTGTATTTTCAAAGGATTCTTTTAGTTTATTTCTGTTCATTTTTTCTTGCATTAGTCTAGCCGAGTGGTCGATCCCGGTGATGGCGGGGGCGCAGCTTCGTTCAATCCCGCGACGAAGGGGGAAAAAAAGAGAGAGAGAGGAGGCGGGGGGAGGCAAATAATATGGGCCCGAATTCACAAAAACTTCTTATCCAGAATTATTCGTAAGAAAGAATTTCAGCCAATCCGAATGCAAGACGTATCTAAGGCGGCCAGCCAATGGCAAAGAGCACTTATACGAAAGAAAAGCTTTGTGAATCTGGCCCATAATGTTTAACGCCCCGAAAGTCTGCAATGGGTTATGAGGCACGCCGTAGCGGAGTGCTGTGGATTATTTTGGCCACCGGGGGTTTCTTAACACGCGTCCAAAGAACGGTCCACAAGGAGACTTTGCATTCCGTCCTCCGGCAGAATGCGGCCGCCGAGGCCGGGGTACGAATCCGCGACCTCGCGCTCTGCCGCAGTACACCATAGTCACCGAGCCACTGCGGTGGGTAAGAGCAAAAGAATAAAAAAAGAAGAAGAAGAAGAATCGTTACTTAATACGGCCTGTATACTAACGGAAGCGACACAGATAGAGATAGTTAGTTGTGTGGTCTTTCTTATTAATTTTAATATAGTTCTTTCTTTCTCTTTCAGTACTGATTTATGAGCGATAAATTATTCGCGTATCATCATACCGCAAACAAGAGCTCAATTTCCTTCTTGTTGAGTCATGTGCGTTCCTCTGTCAACCATGTTGCAAACTGCACAAACCTCACCAAGTTGCATGCCTTTCTATGAAACAGCATGGCAGCGCGGATAGCGTGGCAAAAAAAAAAAAAAAAAAGAAGAAGAAAAGAAAGCTGTGAAACGTAAACGAAAGTTTATTTCGGTGGCTCACCTCCGAAAAATAGCTGGTGGTAAAGTTGTTACTCTTGTCCAGAAGAAACAGAGGATTGAACCATTCGAACAGAGAATGGTAAACGCCGAACACAAGATCGGTCTTGGATCGAATCGCTTTGGCCAGGTCTCCTGCGAAAAAGATCGGCTTCGTATTCCAAACACCCTCTAAAAGATGACGCATACAAAAGCGTTAGAATGGCATGCAGTGTGGAGTCTATAGTTATTTTGCACTGACACGTTCGAGGAGGCGGGTCATGGCCAGCACGGCAGCGTGCCAGACTCCTTACAACCAGGTATAACGGAGACGTGCAATTCTCACCCCAGTAACTGTCTGGAAATGTATATTAATTAGATTTTTTTATCTCTCCATCGTCCATCTCTCCTGGATTTATCGCTATTTTTGCGAGGAACGAACTCCACGACCGTTCACATGGCGGGCTAGTGAGAGACGCCGGTCTCGTCAATGCAAATAGTGCTGTGACGTCAATCGTCCACACAAAAGCGCTTAATGATTATATTATTTTATATTGCGAATAAACGACTACAAACTATTTCTATTTTAGACACGTCATATACGTACTCTTGATACGAGTACTATCTGTCGCAAAGGTTTAGAGGCTAACGCGCTTGGAAGCAAAGCCACCATAAAGACGAGTCATTTATTTTATTTATTTAAAAAGTCCTTACAGGCCTCGTGAGAGGTATTGGGTTAGGGGGGCATCACAAAAAAAAAGGAAAACAGTATGCATAATTGGTACATAATATACGTGCACGAATAATTGGCATAATAATGAATATCCATGATTTCCTGCGTACGCTGGATGATTACACAAAAATAATTGTAGAGGTGACGCGCTTATTAGAGTATAAAACAAAAGGTGCAGTTCGCATAAGAATAGGCAATTCAATGTCGTATACATAAGAATACAAAAATAGCAACTACAACAAAAAATAACAATGGACCCATAAACGGAAGGGTTACATCAGTATTGCATAAAAAATATATTGGACTGGTGACGTTCTAATCAGAGAGAAAAAAAAAAGAGAAACATAGTAATACAAGAAAAAGAGCAAAGTGATCCCATAAACAAAAAAGCTAACAGAAGGCATATCATGAGGAAACATAAGAAGTAGGGGACACGCATTTTTGTCGAGATTACGCAATGAAATGCGAAATGAGGAGCTGGCGAAATTTGTCAGGATTTTTTTTTCGGAGACAATGGAATCAGGAAGGGCATTCCATAATGGAATGGCACGGGGAAGCGCCGACCAATTGAATGCGTGAGTGTTTCCGTATATGCGAGTGAAGCTGAGGTGATTATGTAGCCTGCGTGATGTACATGGTGCAAATTCAAGCCGCAAGGAAGATTTCCTATCCGCATGAACGTACGTATGAAGCAGAGATAAGAGAGCGAAGTCACGACGGATACTGAGGGGTGGAAGTGAAATATCCAGTTTTATTTGCAAAATACTAGAATTGTATGTATAGTTATGAGAGATAAACCTTGTGGTCCTATTTTGGACAGATTCTAATAAGCTGGTTAGGTTCTTATGGTAAGGTGACCAGATTGGAGAGGCGAATTCGAGCTGCGGACGAACAAACGTTTGGAAAGCTAGCTTGCGGATGTTGGATATTGATTTGCGCAGGGTTCGACGTAAGTACCCCAGTGACCTTGAGGCATTAGCACATATGGTAGTAATGTGATGGTTCCAGGAAAGGTTGTGCACGAAATTAATTCCCAAGTACTTGTATGAAGTGGCTGGGGAAATCGGGTTGTTATTTATGTGATAAGAGAACGTAGAGATGGAGTGTTTCCGAGTAAAAGAGATGACTTTACATTTAGATGAATTTATGGTCGTTAACCAAGTGTTGCACCAATCAAAAATAAGCTGAAGATCGTTTTGAAGAAGGAGACGGTCATGGGGGCTGGTTATAGGGCGGTAGACAATGCAATCGTCTGTGAACAATCGCACGCGTGATGCTAAATTATTAGGAAGATCATTAATGTATATCAGGAATAGTAGTGGCCCAAGAACACTACCTTGAGGTACGCCGGAAGTAACATAGCAAAGAGGCGAGGAAATATTCTTAACTATTGTAAACTGTCGACGGTTAGAGAGGAAGTTCCGAAGCCAAGTTAGCATCTGTGAATCTAATTGCAGTGCAGTTAACCTTGAAATCAGGCGACAGTGCGCTACACGATCGAATGCCTTCGAAAAGTCGAGAAATATGCTATCGATCTGCATATTACGGTCCATGTCAAAATGCAGGTCAGTTGTAAATTCTAAAAGCTGGGTCTCACGTGATAAGCCTTTCCTGAACCCGTGTTGATTAGTGAAGAAAAAGTCGTTCGATTCGAGATGGTTTCATTAACGTAGTTAGCAATGTGTTCTAATTAACGTAATTAGAACACATTGCCTCTCACAGTACAAGTGAGAGGCAATAATGTGCTCGAGCATTTTACAACAAATACATGTTAGTGAGATTGGCCGGTAGTTATCTGGTGAGTATCTGTTACCATTTTTTAATATGGGAACTACTTTGGTAGTCTTCCAATCTAACGGGAGTTCTCCTGAAGCTAGTGACTGTCTGAAGATGTTACTCTCCTGAAGAGGGACTGTCTGAAGATGTTACAACTACCGGCTTTAGGCCTCAGGACCGAGAGCTCTGCATTCGCTAAGCAAGTACTAATTGCGACTGGTATGTATGGCTTCATATTTGCACTGTCGTAGGATACGCCGCCGTTGGAACCTCCGCGACAGATATGCAAGTTGATGTCGAAATCCTCAAACTGCAGTGCTACGCGAGAAAACTTTTGTAAGAGTTGCATTATTCTAGCATGGATATGCGTCGGACTCGTCCTTTTCCCGCCGAATAACTCACAAAGCGAGTGCACCACAGGAAGTTGCACTACTGTTCCTGGCTGAGATGACGTCGGCGAGCATGAACCGTGTGCCTTCCAAGCTGATAGTGATTTAGACAGCACAATTCACAAACTCCGCATTCCAAGAGAATCCAACGCAGGAGCTGCGTTAATTATTTTGGCATTTTCTTCCGGCAGCTAAAACTCATCATATGTAAGGTGTGATGCTTATTTAACATCCTCAACATCCGAGTCGAAGCTCGTAAAAAAAACATACCCACTAAGTCTCTCTTTGGCCCAACGTCCATAGCATTCCAGCTGAAGCTCACGTTCGACGGCCACAAAGTGAATCCTTCGTGATGCTTTGTGGTGAGAACAACGTACCTGCCAAGGAAAGCGAGATTCGACGGGCCTTATTTCGACATTATCTGCTGTATGCTATTAAAGACACACCACACTCAAGCGTGTGTACTGGTACAACACATGTTGCAAGGCTTCCATTGTGCTGTAATGCGCACCTAATGCTTATGCACGCTTTTCACTTTCGTGGCCGCCGTGAAGATGTGGCAAGCGCAGCGACAAGTTTTCACTATTCCACACAAGGGAATGTGTTGGTACCTTTAAACATTCACTGTTGAATACTCTGTGGGTGCGGTCGCACGCGCGTCATAAGCATTATCATGTGAAAAAAATATATAAACATATCCTTTAAATGTTACACTAATAGCTCGTTTTTAATTACAATTTCGTTAGAATTTTATTACATTTCTTTACGGATGACTCCAACAAAGCACGCAACAGTTATGTCCTTTTGTCATGCATAATCACCTTATTAGAAATTGTGTTTTGGTACCACAGGTCCTTACTATTTCAGACCTTCCTCGTGTAACAACAAAGTTGCGCAGTAAGATTGCATGTTTTTATATCACTAAATGTGGCTCGGTTACCAAAGTGCCATGGATACAAGCCAGATTACAAGCTCTTGGTGTGTTGCGATTCTGAAATGTCGAGAATTTCATTAAAACAAAAGCTAACAAATTTAAGTTGACGTATTGTCATCCTCTTGCCCTCCCAAGATAAACGAAACAAGAACTATGGATTTAAGAACTGTGAGCCACCATTGCCATTGAAAGCGACTGAAAACAGGACCTCTGTCAGGTTCATAATGACGTCAAGTGCAACTCCAGCGAGTCTACGTATTCCTTGACTGAGTGGTCCCATGTGTCATACGACTACACTATACTCTCACTTTTCTGCAAAGGCGTCTTGAGTCTTGGCGCTCACGCTCTTGACCAACAAAACCTTTGTTCGTAAGTGCTGTTGTCATTGGCCGATAGCCCTCACTGCTATATATGTCCAACATATTGGCTGGCATGTGCTCTTACGAAAAGATTTAGCCTAAGAACTTCGTACATCGAAGCTGTTAAGTAAGGGTAGTTCCGCAATGGTTTTCGTGCGGCGGTGAAGGCCGGCGTGCGACGGCGTGGTCGGTGTCAAATATCATTCAAGGAACAGCCAGCAGCACCGTAATTTAATTAAGGTAATTAGTGAATTTTATAGCGATAACAATTATATGGAAACTCCAGGCGCATTCTTGCCGTCGGCATCGCCGTCGCCGTGATATTTAGTATAAAGTCCAAGGGCGTCGTCGCCGCACGCCGTATGCTGTATGTGCGAGTGAACGCGTGCGAGGGTGAGCAGACGATGGCGACTCAATCTCGTGCGCGCAAGGGAGGAAAGCAGGGAGGAAGCGCACCGTGCTCCGTCGCCCGCAAGGCACCGGGGGGAGGGGCGTTCTACTCCGGTGGCGGCCGTGCGGGCCTCATTTTGAAAGCGATTTGTGATGGGGACAAAGTGCGCCGAGTGCCAATAGCTTCGTGTGCGTTGTGACTTCGCCGTTTAGTTCGCGTTAAGGCGAGAGGCGAAGGTCAATTCACTCGCTGCTGCTGCCGCACTATACTACACCGCACCAGAAGTTGCAAGCGCAACTCCAGCTAACTCTTCGCATAGCCAAAGAAATTCCCGATGAAGATGCAAGCGCGACCCTTCATGAGCTCACGATGCGTCGCAATGTGCCGCTCTGGGGCAAAAGAACAAATGAAAAATGAACAAATGAAAAGAACAAAAGCTGACACATCGAAAACTTCTATATACGGTATACATACACCACGAAAGGCTGCTCCAGTGACTTTGGTGCCTAACGTTGCATATTACCGTAACAGTTGCACCCATTCCTCTCTGTCACGACAACTGATAGGAACTGAGAGCATTTCAAATAAAAAAAGTAAAGCCAACATTTTGAAAAAGAGCTCCGCCTCACCGCGCGCCCGATTCTTGAAAGATGCGTGCCCACTCGTCCGGGTCAAAAAATTCGCACGTGAAGTCCTTCGCAAAGGCCGGATAGGTGAAGTCCGGCGGGTAGTTTTTGGCCATGAACTTGGCAGGCTGTGGGTTCCGCGGATCGCCCCAGCCCTGCCAGTACCACCAAAACCACTCGGACGTGTAACTGGGCACCGCGAAGACGCCCCAATGCAGGAACAGGCCCACTTTGGCTTCGTCGAACCACGCGGGCAACGGCCGACTGTCCAACGAGTCCCAGGTTGGCACGTAGGGTCCGATGACCTCAGCGCCAGGAAGCAACGCGGCACAGCCGAGGACTGCAGCCACGGGCACGAGCCAGCGCTGCACTGTGTGGACATGCGACATCAAAGGGAAAACACTGATCGCCAGGCTCATTCTCTTGCTACTTCAGAGAAATTCAGACGAGAGTCAAACACCTGCAAAGTGACAACAAGGCCAGACTCACAAACCTCGTAGGGTGTGTCCTTACTGCCCGGCGCCTTATCCAAGTGTGAATGTGGGCTAGTGCGTCATTTGACCAATTAGAAAAGTGGGTACATATGCATGACCATAAAGAAAAGATCAAATTAGTGCCATCGGCGTAGATGATGTATGTGGCGGAATAACAGATATTAACATTTTCATTAATACCGTGAAAACGCTCAAATAAATACTCTAGGCTCCCTTTTCGGACGCGAGTTGTAACAGGCATGATACGCGATAAGTGTCCGAATATGTCTGCAAAGTGGAATAAGGAATATGGCAAGAAAGAAACGCGGACGAATTAATGCTTATGGACAGTACAAGCGGCAACTACCAACTTTATCTCACCGCATTCCTTAGAAATTTTTATACAAACTATTTCTCTATATACAAACCATATTTTTCTTCCAGTATGTCGGATAAACTTCCTCAAGTAATAGAGTCCGTCTACAAATTGAAAGCCATGCTGAGGATGCGAAGAGAGCAACAGCAAATATTTTCCACAAATCTTACAATGATGTAACTTGCCAAGAATATGTTGATTTATGAGGTTGAATGCTATAAAAACATCCAGAAATCTAGTACTCAATTTTTGTTCACTAATTTCTGACTCTTTCTGCGCGCAACAAACGCCAGATCGGTAGATTTGTTTTTACATTGCGCGGTGGTAAGCTATTGCACATAGATCTGAGAGAACTTGCCCTTACCATAAGCTAGTGATTCTGAAACCGGGTGAGTTATGAGGCTGCAGGTCTCAGTCACTTGAGTCTGAATCTGCGAATCTGGGTGAGTATGTGATTCCATTATTGTAGGTAAGTCTCAGCTGCATGATTCTGTGAGTATGAGTGCATTTGTAATTTCGTCGCGAATATGAGTCAGCCTGAGTGGGTCCGTGAGCCCGTGGGTCCGATGAGCAT